>NW_011888889.1:4331502-4369142 GCF_000151845.1 Pteropus vampyrus | reverse complement strand
GGCTACCCCAAAGCTGACAGACATCAGATGACATAAATAGCTTATGACACAGTGTACTTATTTGCAATGGTATTTTAATGGTGAATTTTCAGAAATATTTAAAAATATTATATTACTTATCTAGCAAACTAACTGTTTATGATTAGTAGTATTAACATGTTATATTAGTACTATTAACTTATTATCTACTACTGATATATATTTGGTCTGGAGATAAGTTTGCAAATTAGCAATGATAAGGTCTATGGTGATATTATTATTTAAATTAATAAATTCATATGAGTTTCTGCCCAATAAGATTATTTTTACTAAAAAACAGCTTGGAGACAACAAATGTGACAACATTTCAACTATGTTTTTGAAAAGCAAATGGTTACCTTCTTTTCATAAAATAGCAAAACATTAACCCTTCTTAAGATAATTACTACTATTTCATTTTGAAACTTAAACACTCCCTACTAAATAGTCAAATTATATGAAATATACTATATGCTATTATTTGTGAGAAGAAGCACATATGCACATATTACTTTAAGTTTAATCTGATCTAATATAATATTTTATGTTCTGGCTGTAAGTCACCCATATGGGGAAGTAATTTTATCTTTTTTGGACTTTCATCTTCTCTATGTAAATGAGGGCACTCAGTAGTCTTTTCCAGTTCTATATAACACACAATCTATTAAACATGAAAACTAACAAGCCTGTACTCTCTATAACTTAATCATTCAATAGCTCATTTTCTTAATCTTTTGTTTTATCCTGCAGAATATCTGATATTCTAGTGTACTTCATTTTGTATATGCTATATATAGTCTGTGATTTATCTTATGCCACCATTTTTGTAGTTTATTTCCGTAAAAAGAACTACTACTTGGTATGTCTGAACTTGAATAAAAATGACTACATTTTTCTTTATAAAGTCAAAGAAAGAAAATGTACTGCTAGGCTAAGACTAAGCATGAAAGATTTCATCTGAGAGGGACAATTTGTCAGAAAATTATGAGGAGGTGCAAACAGAGTTATAATGGAAGTGGTCTTGCTACATTAACTATATCATTCACTCTCATAAATTCTGTAATAAATCCACACACACCACACTGACGGCTGGTACAGGCCGGACGGTTCTCCAGCAGGAAGGCTCCCACCACTGGTACTCTCCTACAGGATGGTCATCATGCCACAGAAGGTAGTGTTCCACCTTGGCACATGGTGGGCACCACGATTCAAGTACTGAGGAGTTAAATGGGAAAATGGAAATGGCAACCCACGAAAATGGACAATACTAATGTCCTAAATTACCTTCAGACTGATCTCTCATCATGGCCAATTAATTACACCTCAGCAAAATATAGTTTAATCAGGTTAGTAGTAGATTGGAATCATAGGGATAAAACAGACTTTATGAAAACTGTTGTCCTCTTTATAAAGGTCTCATTAATAAGTGTCATTGCTCCATCCAGAAATTAAATCCCAATATCTGCTCTACCAAACTCAAAAGTTAGTCTTTCTTGGAACTCACAGAGGAGTTTTTATTGTTCTAATTACTCAATGACTATAAGAGATGAGGCACAGTCCTCCATTAAATTAAAAATAGTTGAGAGGACTGAGGTATCTTTTGTCCAACACAGTCAAAATATAATTAAAAAGCAGTGATGTCATAGGTAGGTATTTAATGGTGGTATTTGAATGCACTAAGCTATACAGGGAAGTGAGTCATTTAATGAAGAATATTGAACTATTTAATTTTAATTTAATTTTACTAACATTAATGCAATAAAATGTAGAAAAAATGTGAAGTTTAAAATTATACAGCTCTGTTCACCTGTTTGAACTCGAGAAGTTTATTTAATTTCCCTAAGCCTCTGTGTCTTCAATTGCCAAAAGGAATATAATACGTACCTTGCAGTGTTGTTGTAACAGTCTATAAGGTCTGGTTTATAAAGCACGTAATCTTGCCAAATGAAAATTACATGCTAAACAAAAAATGGCCTCCCAGGCATTTTAAACTGTACTCTCATATCTAAAGGATTATAGCCTAAAGGTTGTAATTTAGGGTATTATAAACATGGTTCAGAATACAATAACTCGATCCGGTAATAATTTAAAATTCTGGACATTAAAAAATCTCAGAGCATTTAGGATCAAGAACAGATTTCTGCTCTATCATCCAGTCAATTTTTAAGTATTACATTTTTTAAAATGGTTCAAAGTGATTAGCACTCTGTGGCGAATGAGCTTCCTCATTCAGACAAGCCAGTAGGCTCACTTCAGATAATCAGGTTCTCAAAATAAACAGCTTGGGGGTCATCAAAATAATGATGATTTTGACAGCTGAACCATTTCTAAGACCAAGTTTTAGATAAATTGTTTTTATATCTCAGCTTTAAACTAGAATTTCAAAAGAAATCTTAATGATCTCTTTATTATCCCAAGGAAATAAGACATTTTCAAGTGATAAAATGTATCACATAAAATAACTTTAATTATTACCAGCTAATAATTCATGGAATTAGTATTTGTCATTAAACATTGCTGGAACCAACTGAGTGCTTACTCTGAGACTCCATTTTAAGCAGTTTTATGAGTTCATTCATTTAAAACTTCTAATATTCCTGTGAGTCAACTGTATTGACTATTTTACAGCTGAAGAACCTAGAGTTAGAGAGGTTAAATAACTCACACCAGGTCATCCTACTAAGCAGTCGTTGTGGAGGCAGAATGAGTATCGGGCTATCTGAGCTCCAAAGTTCATGCTTTTAACCTTTATTCACAATCATTAACACTCAAATTTATTTAAGATTTCTTCATTAATTACATGCATTAAGATCCTTTTATGTGTCTAGGCCAGTTTTATGCTCAATTTTAACAGGAAGAATCAAGTTAATTCACATGATGTCTGCAATAACTATGAAGTTGGAACAACAGAAAATGACTAAGAATAATAATAGCAAACTCATATAGTTGCTAGGATAGTCCAGTCACTTCTAAAGAATTTTCACTATTTTAATTCTTTTAATTTCAACAACAATTAAATGATATAAATAATAACACTGCATCCATTCTACAGAAGAAGAAACTGAGCCACAGTTTAAATAACTTACTCTAGATAATACAGTTAATAAGCAGCAAAACCAGGATTTAGACCCTAAGGGCTGGCACCAGAGTCTGTACTTTTAACTACTACGTGATGGATGATGAGAGGCAATTTTGTCAGAACCAGTAATCTAAGGAAATCTTGATACTAATACCAATTTTATTTGGGGAAATACCTCACTGGACGGTAACAGAGACTCAAGCATTTTCCCTGGCTATATAATACTTATGAATATAAAATGAATTCAATTTATGTTCTTAATTGTTGCATACACAAAAAAGAGCCTAATAATTTGTGGGTTTTTGAAAGTAATGAATGCTTACTAAAAAGAGCATAAGGTTCAGAATTTTATTAAGTCTGATTTTAAGTTCATGTTTTATAACAATTCTGTAAGAAATGCAATATTAAAACCCATAACCCTTATTTTGCCCTTTTAGTCTACTTGAATAAAATTCCTCTCCATGTCCAGTTTCTACTGCTATTGATCCCTTTGATCTTTCTTTCAGTAACGAGATTAGGGGGAGCTTATTTTGTTTGCTCTGTGTGTGTCTTTCATTTATTTATTTTTTTATTAAAGTACATTCACAAAATCACAAATATCCTAAACGAGAGACCAAATTGGGTCAAATTTCTCTAGAAAATCTTAATATTTCCTTAATTAAAACTGTTAAATGAAGAGGCATTTGGGGAAGTTATGTGTGATTGTGGTGAGCAGGCTAAGGCTCCACAGCAGAAGAGACTGAAAGTCAAGAAACACACAGTTATTTTCTTTCACTCTTAAAGGCCAGATAACTTTTTCTAGAGGGACTGTAAACAAGTGATGGTACAGAGAATCTGGGATTTGATGGTAATTTACAAATAACTGCCATCTAAATGTGGCCTCTCTTAATTACCGACTGATCTTGCCTCAAGAAAGATGAAGCCGGATAGTGTAGAAAAAAATATTTCATACATAAAATACAGGTGTTTGTTTGTGTGTGTGTGTGTGTGTGTGTGTGTGTGTGTGTGTATGTGTGTGTGTGAGAAAAAGAAAAGACTGAGATTTTCCTGTAGTTATTACTGAGGGAGTCAGTCAGAGTCAATAATTGGAGCTTCAAAGAACTACACTTTCACTGAAAAACTATCTTACCTAAGTGCTTTGGGATTCTTGGAAAAAAAGTACTATGCTGTCTTACGGTTAAGGGAAGCTAGTCACCTTGGCTGAAAAACGTGAAAAGACCTGAGGAATGCCACTCTGTTAATGGTGTGTGGGGGGGGTTGGGGGGTGGGAGACAGAGAGAGCGAGACAGAGAGAGACAGAGACAGAGAGAGAGAGATTGATTTCAGTTAAAAACAAAAGCCTATTAACATAAAAACTGAAACCAATTGGACTCTGAAGCGGTTTTAATTGGAAAAATGAAGACATTAAATTTGAAGCTCCCTCTACTGAAAGTAAATCTAGATCACTTAAAATTATAAATAGTCAACTAAAAATAATACATCATCTATTATATGCCTGTCCAAGATACCAAGATAAATAAGATAATAAGACCAACTTCTGCTCCTTGAGGAATCCCCACATTAATAGGACTGAGGGAAAGTTGGTGAAGGAGAAGAGGATATATTTAGATAAACCATAATTATATATCTAATATAACATAGTCCTATCCCACAGATAACATAAATGAATAAAAATAGATATAGAAAAAAAAATCTGTCATAAAGGGACACCTAAACAACAAACCAATAAATAAGGAGGGTCATTATGAGGTAGCTGGCTGTCAGATTTGTGGCTTAAGTGGTAGAAATGTATGTTAGCTGGCAATTCTATATTAAGAGTTAAGAACAACAACAACAAATGACCCTTATAGGATGCTGGTGGTATCAACTGATTCAGTCACTTTGGGGGAAAATTAATATTGAAAGTCAATATTTCTAGACCTACACTTTAGACTTTAGAATTTAGAGAAACTCCTGTGTATGTGCAACTACAATTATTGATATAGAAGAATGTTCACTGCATCTTGTTTGTGAGAGCAATTTAAACAACGACAACCATTGGAAACAATTCAAAAGGAGAACTGATGAATAAATAAGATCTGTTTATTCAATGAAATTTACAGCATAAATAAATTGCAGCTACACACATTAATAGAGATAAATCTCACATATTGTTGAGCTAAAAACAATATTCTGTTTGAGGTTTACATATACATATGCACATATGAAACTAAATAAAAGCATAAAAATATTCAGGATCGTGGTTCTTTCTAGATCGAGTTAGGAGATATTAGTAAAGTACTTTTCCATCTGGGTGATGGTGGCACAGGCATTCATTTTATTATTTATTATTGTTATTATTATTATATATGCCTTAAATATACGTGTATTCTTTTGTAGGATAAAATATTTCATAATAATTAAATCAAAGTGTTAATAATGGTAGCTCTCTATACAACTGATGTGGGTAATCAAGACTGGGCCTGCTTCCCTGGAATGTATTAGGTCTTAAATTCAGGGATTCTAGGGATTGTTAAATTTAATACTCAGAACACAAAAGTGCATTTTCAATGTAGAAATTAATAGATGCCACTGCATAGGCCACAGAACCATCTGTCTCCTGCCTTCAAAATACAGCAATGGAACATGTCAAAACCTTGGACCTTCTAGATCTTACATTCTGTCTGTGGGGAGTGGAAACATGATAAACAAGAGCATATAAAGAGAAACAATTTTGTGATGAACTTGGTAAGAAAAGAAAAAAGTAATTAAAAGTCAACAAAATATGGTTATTTCATATTTAAACTTCACATATGTCTATACCTACCCATAGATTCTGGGCAAGAAATAAAAATGCATTTGGGATGAAGACACAGTTCTGATAAATATAAGAACTGGCTGAATACATGGAGAAGGAAAAGTTCATTTCAAAGTAATGGTCTTATTAGAGAGTGAAATAAAGAAAAAACTGTGAGAGTAATAAGTTTTTGGATGGTCACACTAACAAAAAATAGCATATTACAAATATACTTTAGCTATCTTTGGTAGACTGATATGGCTATAGATAATATGTCACTGAGTTAATGATGAAGATTAAAAAGAAGAGTCACAAGAGTGACACGGGAATGTGTGGTACTTCACTTACCAAGGTATTAGAAACAGGACAGGATTTAAGACTCAGAAAGATGTTTATTTCATTTCCCCCCAAATTAACTTTTAAAAATTTTACCTTAAAAATGTTAAAAGCAAACACTAAATGTAATATATGTTTTCTCAATTTTAGACAGATAACACTAAAAGAAAAGAAAATGTGATGAAAGATAAATGACAATTGCTCATAGCTATAAACAGAAAGATACGTTTAAAGGGTTTATAATATTGTGAACATATAGTTGTAATAATATAATATAGTTACCATTTAAAATAAAAGCAAGTGGCAACTAAAGAAACTAAAGTGAAATAAATAAATGAGACTATATCAAATTAAAAGTTTCTGCAAATCAAAAGGAAACGTCAAACAAAGAGGCAACCTACTAAATGGGAGAAGATATCTGCAAACAATGCCTCGGATAAGGGACTAATATCCAAAACATACGAAGAACTCATATAACTCAACAACAGCAACAACAATAAAACAATTCAATTAAAAAATGGGCGAGGACCTGAACAGACACTTTTCCCAAGAAGACATACAAATAGCCAAAAGACATATGAAAAGATACTCAACTTCATTAGCTATAAGGGAAATGCAAATCAAACCACAATGAGATTCTAACTCACACCTGTAAGAATGGCTATCATCAACAGAACAAGTAATAACAAGTGTTGGAGAGGATGTGAGGAAAAAGGAACCCTCATACACTGCTGGTGGAAAGTAAATTGGTACAACCGCTATACAAAACAGTATGGAGGGTCCTCAAAAATTTAAGAATAGAATTACCATAGGAACCAGCAATTTCTCTTCTGAGTATCTACTCAAAAAACATTTATGCATAAAGATATATGTATTCCCATGTTCACTGCAACATTATTCATGGTGGCCAAGACATGAAAATAACTGAGTATCCTCCAATAAATGACTAGATAAAGAAGATATGGTAAATATATATAATAGAATATTACTCAGCTATTAGAATAGATGAAGTACTTTCATTTGTGACAACATGGATGAACCTTGAGCTTATTATAGTAAGCAAAATAAGTGAGACAGAAAAAATTGAAAACCATATGATTTTACTCATATGTGAGATATAAAACTGAAAGCAGCAAAAGAACAAGACAAACAAAACTTAAGGACAAGTCAACGTTTTAGTGGTAATCAGAGGGAAATGGGGAGGGAGGAAGTAGATAAGGATAAAGAGGGTTGAATATCTGGTTACAAAAGGAGATTTGATTTTAGGTGGTGAACACACAATGCAATATATAGCTGACATATTCTCAAATTGTACACTTGAAACCTATATAACTTTATTAATCAATGTCACCCCAATAAATTTAATTTAAAAAGTGATTGCATAAGAATCTGTTACATATTCTGATTTTTAAACATAAAAATATATATCCTTGATGTGTATAAGTGTATAAGTATGTGTACATATATATGTATATTTGTGTATATATTTATATATGTGTGTGTTAGGACATATTGTGGTCTTGATAAATTAATTGATAAATTCATGTCAGATTGGAAGAATGAAACTAGGATCTCATCATGATTGGAGTTATATATAGGGAGACTGCAATAAAATAACAAGATATTAAATGACAATAACACTATCTAGTGATTTAAAGGCTGGTTTGCTTATCATTTAAAGGAGGATTTAAGCAGTTGATGAGTGACCAAATGAAGGAAATATTGTAGAGTGTCCCCTACAATACGTGGAAGGTGGAAGATTGAAGTAAAAATTTGTGAGTTCCTTTTTAATTCTAAGACTATGATATTCAATCCTATTTCTTGTGGTATTTCTTTTCAGCCAACATTCATTCTACTGATCACACAAGTCTCTAAAATTTTTTCTCCAGTTTGTTCAATTAATTGATTGTATTTCAATTATTATCCATATCTCGGTGCGTGTTCTTGACTTCTCACTCAGAACATTTATGAATTTCCTTGGCTCTTTGCTTAATAAATGGCACTTACATTTTTTTCTTTTGATGACTAGTTACCATATCTAATCAAATTAAGTTGCAGTTGGATGCCACTGACTTATGTGGCACTCTTGTGAGTAAAATGACTACTTTTTATTATATTAATTTTCAATTTTCAAATATAGAACTTATTTTCTTAGAATGAGCACTTGAACCAAGAAGAGAATAATGCTTCAGCAGAATGCCTGGATTTGATAGTTCTGCTGGATAGTCCATTTATAATGAACCACAAAGATATTATACCAACCAACCATAAAACAACAACGTCAGCAATAACATGTGATTGGGTTACACTGATCGCTGGAGAATGAGATTTTAAAATCTTTCTCTTCAACTATTTCTACATGTATCAACTCTTATAGCCAGGAAATTACTGTTTATATCTATCTTAAGTCTTTCACCCCGTAGTATAAACTCACTTCCTTTTTCTGGATTTTCTGCAGTCGGATATCTCAATAGCAGAGTGATTTTATTTTCTACAAAATGAGAAACAGAATAAGATCATATCAATCATACAGATCATGCATAATACTGGTCATAATGGTAGACTCCAAGAAATATCATAAAACAGGTTGACGGCTACCTTTGCTCTGCTGAAAACAATATTTTGATAACAATAACATGCCCAGTTTGCTCAAATAAAAGATGTTAACAGCCACATATTTTCATATGTTAGATGGCAACAGTTAAAATGAAAATGAAATACATTTTGTGCAAATCAATAATACTCCCCAAACAATTTACACATCATTTACTACTTCTTACTATAGTATGGCAAGTGGTTTTCGTATTCATTCTAGAGATAGACATAATTGCAATGCATCGGTGAAAACATAAAATTGATTTTTTTCACTGCTCTAATATAAGAGGATTACAAGTTATTTCACATTTTTCAAGTAGATATAACTTATTCTGATGTGCAGTATTCAGAACTGCTAAATTCTACAACTACTTAAGTAATTTAGTAGTAATTTAGTTCAATTATGAATTACCGCATTGAGATAGGTAATATGTTACCTTACAAATATTATCTTGATGCGATAATTACAATTTCATCTTTCCTTCTATTTCAGCTACATACAAATAGCTTCTATAGCTGAAGGAAGAATAGTCCTCAATTTTAATTATAAAAAAGTAAAATTGTAATTAAAAAAGGAAAGATATGACCCAAATTAAAATAGATAAATGATAGATAGGTAGGTAATAGATGACAGATGATAGATGATAGATAGATAGATAGATAGATAGATAGATAGATAGATAGATAGATAGATAAAGTAGATAATCAAGCCTCCTTTGGAAATAAACTTTTCATTATCCTCAGGAATATGTTGACATTTACATTTTGGCCAGCTGAGGTTCAATTAGATAGCTCCATAGGTGACAGAAACCGTGGATCCTGAGAACAAAGGTGATTGTTTCAATTATTTCCCTTGAATGGCTTATCTAGCCTTGGCCTCAGCATGGGGCAAGATATTGGGAGCCAGATGCATGAAGCCATGTAATTATGTGTTTAAGTCTATTTTCTTAATTAATTTAAATATGCTTGAGAAGTTTACATGGCTTGAATCTGAAAATTCCCGTGGCTTGGTCACTGGATAGTATCAAGGCTTCCTGAAGTGAGAGTTGATCACATCTTTCACGAGGTTTTGAAAGATGCCTTTTGGTAGATGAAATTGAATGCTCAAAATTTCAAAACCTGGAGAAAATTTTTCTACACTTTATCTCATTTTATTTATTCATTTTTTTTTAATTAAGAAAATTAGGTTGAAAAAGCTGCTGTCAGCAATTACTAATTTGGCTGATAGTTGCCACAGAATAAAAGGATCTGCAGGGATATACACATTACCCCTACTGGACAAATGAATCATTAATAAAGCCCAGATATTAGTAAGAGAAGGTAGGAGTAGAACTCAGAAAACAACAACAACAAAAGTCTAGGGGTAGAACCAGTGACATTTGTGTCAAAATTCTTCCAAGTGTGTATAAGAAAAAGAGGGGAGGAGACAAAATGAGACAACTCTTGAGACAACGGAATGGTTTGAATGTATTACCAAAGAATCACATTAAGCAACAATTTACCTAGTAGCCTCCAAATCCACACAGGCTCACAGGCCTGGATCAATGACCTTGAACATTTATCCATGTCTAGAATGCAGTTCATCTTTCTAATCCTGATACATACTGAGTTCTGCACATCTTTTGTCTTTCATTTCTTTGTTAATAAAATAACTTCAACATTTGCACTGTGTTGGATAAAATGGAACCCTTGCTCAGCTTATTTTTTTTCACAAGCATATGCTGTTTTATCATGATTTGCACAGTTATAGGTTTTTATTTTCTCTTTGGAAGGTTAAGCCACCTGCCCTTCTAGGCTTCTTTTGCTTACAACTGCAGTGCCCTACACGATGGACAGAAGCTGGCTCATTTTCTCTTTTGACATTTTATTTCAAGTTAAGAGTTAGATGTTAGTAATATCAGGAAATTAAAAAAAAAAAAAAAACCTTCTCTTGCTCAATCTATACACAGCAATGATTTTTTTTTAAGTGACATGCAATATAGAAAGATCAGTAAAGTTAAATAGCCAGCTTTACACTTGCCCCTAAGGAAGCAGAGTTTTAAAGAATAATAGCAGTCTAGTCAGCAAGTGAAAGATACATCCTGTGTGGATGTGAAGATATCTGTGATCTCTAAGAAAAAGCAGAATGATTTAAAGGCAGAGTAGAGAAGTTTAAAAATTTAGCCAGAAGACATAAAATGAGCTAAACTGGACTTTGCCAAGCAGTTATTTTTCCAAATAAGTCATGCTAATTGGTTTATTGTACACATTCAATAAACTAAAGCAAAATTCACCAATAAATTATACGATTATTTTATTATTGTTATTAATTTTCATAAAAGATTGATTTAATTTCTAGTGTATCTTCTTACCACATCTGTGCTCCAGAAGAATGAGATTACTATCTGATAACAATTACAGACATTGGCCACGGAGCCCAGGTAAAATGCTAGAGTTTAGATTTGATCATGCAGTACGTTACACAGGAAGCAGATGTAGAGAGGCAGATACTCTATATGAAGTATTTCAAAGGTATTTATGATTTCTAATATTAATTTTATTATGAAACATCATCTCAAAAACAGAGTAATTTCTTAGATTCCTAGGTACAGCAAACAACAGTTCATGTTTTTATTTGTTTGTTTGTTTTTTAGGCGAGGCAACCCTTGGTTGACCTCACAGATTGCAAGGACCTTGTCAGTTTACAATCCCTTAATTTTTTATTCTTTACACCTACAGCACCTGTTATGGGCTCTCTCATCCAAGTACTAACCAGGCCTGACCCTACTTAGCTTCCAAAATCAGATGGGATCGGGCTTGTTCAAGGTAGCGTGGGCATAGGCTCATGTTTGTTGGCTAAATGTTTTCTAACTCTAATGAGTCAGTGTGTTGTGCTGTCTCATTATCTAAATTTCCCACAGTTAAATGGCAGGTAATAATATATGTGTGTCATGAATAAACATATTGAATTCAGTCTTAAAATAATGTATGACAGCCTTTGGAATTTCAAGATATCTATTTGTAAAGATTAAGATGAATAACTTTCAATTTAAAAAATAAAATAACAGAGCTGTATCATCTTTGAACCAAAAGCAATAAATATAAAATGAAATCATGGTGGTACTTACCACAGTGAAATTCATAACTTTCAATATCCATATTGTCATGGCTAAGTTAACTATCATGGTAACCAACAGCAGAAGGACAAAGAAGTATAAGCACCTCTTTCGCCATCCGTAAATTCCCACTGGGTACAGTTGTGCATTCTCAGCCCTTGGCAGGTTATTCTGTTGTGTTGCTAGTATGTATTGTTCTCGTGTCATCTGGGAAAAAAGAGAAAAAGAAAAGAAGTATTCAAAAATAAAACCAATGATTTTTTAAAATCAAAAGACACAACATATCTAAGAATAATGGGTAGGGAGTGCTCAAATAATTATTACTGTGTAACTAAAATTAGTTATTAATTAAAATAATTATAATGTCACAAATCCCCTCAAATCATTATCATCAATGTTGCTTTTTAGAACTATTTAATGAATTGTTATATCTCTAAGATATATATTATTTTCAGTCAGGTTTGCAAAACCTTAACAGTAGGCTTTCTCTCAGGAGTCTCTGAAGACTCTCAGTTCTACTTCTAGTTGTTCAAAATCCAACAACTCTTCACACATTCAAAATGCTCTTGAAATAGGTTTCATCTGTTCTTTGTGATAGAGACTAACTGAATCACAAGGTACTTTTGTGCCTTTATCTAAAAATGTAGGATCGAACAGCTCAGTGTATATGATTTAATAACATGTTAGTGTATTTACAAGAACCTATGGAAAGAAAACACGCTTTTATTTAGAAAAATATAGACATAGCTATTTAATTAAAATATTTCTTTAGGACTTTGTTGGTCATTTATTTTGGTTATATTTTAATGAGTTATCAGAAGAAAACTGATCTCTGAAAGAACACAGCAATATACTATATTATTATAAAATATAATGATATAAGCAGAAATTGACTTTGGAAAAGGAGAGATGGTATTCTTTGGAAATTTATAAATTTTGGGTTTAAATTAATTCCTTAAAAAGCACATTTATTTTTTACTGTCTAATACAAAGAAATATGAATTAGAAAAGTTAAAGACTATATACCGAGTATATGATATTCAGAATGACATATTTATTACCTGAAATATGGAAACTTTAGTTTTAATAAAATATGATTTTCTATAAAACAATAATTTTTCATCTTTTTTCTCCTTATGTTTTTCTCAGATTTATTTTCTTGTGTATGTCAATGAAATGATTACTATACCAACAGAAACAATAAATTATACCAAATTAAAAATAACAATAAAGAATTAAAATTACTTGTCAAGTAATATAAAATATGTGCTATAAAAGTACTAAGTTACGATGTTTATTGATCCAATCTTACTTTAAATGAAATGTTGAACTAGATATTGAAAAATGCAAAAAATACAAGTTATTTGGTTTTTCCTATTTTTTTTAATATTAGAGCTGTAATTTCAAATTGCATTAAATGCAATGTTAAATATTATGTTTCCAATTTATGACTGAATTATATAATGCTCCATATAATAAAAAATAGTTGTATACATTGAATCATAATTGTAAATGAATTAGAAGTGCTAATAATATTAGATGATCAAGAGTAAATTCATAATATAAAGAATTACTTTTTATTGTCATTATTAATATTTAAGTTAATATTTGATGGTTTCTTGAAACTGGGCAAAAAGCTTTAATCTTCATTAGATTTCAATTTGCAGGGGAGAAATGTAACCTATGAACTGCTAGGTAACATATGTTATAAGAGGCAACAACAGACTGCTCCATTTAGATTTCAGTGTCTGACACCTAGAATGCTAGTATGTATGTAAAAAGTATCATCTTCTTTCCAACCCCCAATAGTCTTTCTGCTCTTTCAGTGAGGCTTTATTATTTATTTTCTAAATTAGGAGTAGAGAAAGGAAAGCACATATGAATATAACCAGACATGGTATCTTTCTGGATAGACCGAAAAGGCTCAAGAAAATTCAACCTCTGCTACTATCTGTGAGAACAGAGAAAGAAAATAAGAGATGAAAGGAGATTATATTGCATAAATTTTAAATTGTTGTTGGTTAATTTAAGGGTAAAAATAAAAATAAAAGCTATTAATGGAATGCCTCATTTTATGTTTTGTAAGGGAGAAATATCTGAAAGGATGACCAAGTGACCTGCCACATGTTTGTGTTCTCATGACTTTATAAACACAGATATAATGCAGAGATGTCAGCACAAAGACTCAAAGGAAACAGTAAATTATTTGTTTATCTCACTCACTAATTTGATTCATTGCAATTAAAATATAAATTGAGCATCTAATTTCTGCTCAGACCTGTTCCTTGTGTTCCCTGTTATTGAAAATAGGAATATAAAAAAGCATGTATCTCCTGGAAAACAAGCTAGATAATTTGGGAAACTGATTTCAATTTCTGATACAGAGCCAGTACTTGGTACACTCATGTAGAAGTATATAACATCCTTGTGACCATAAACATTGAATCTCGGTTCCAAAATCCCTTAACCTGCTCACTGAGAGTAGCCATATTCTAGAAGTGGTAAATCTTGTTGGTGTCACTATTCATTGAGCGTCAATCATGTAAAATTTAACACTACAATTGTCTGTTATTTGTTCAGACCAGGAATGGAGCACAACAGACTAAATGCAGTATCAGACCTAGATGCAGAATTATAATCCCAGCCTGGCCATTCTATTCCATGCTTCTAGGGCAAGTCGCTTAGCCTTTCTCTGTCCCAGTTTTTTCAACTCTCAAATGAATATTACATTGACTTATATAAGAGTAATATGGGGATAAAAAAAGGAGAACGTTAAAGTGCCCATTTCATTTTAAATGGCAAAAATACTCACTTTAAAAATTTATCTTCCATCTCTTAGCTAGTGGTCTCCTACTTAAGTGCTGTATAAATATTTATACTGAAATTAATTTTAAAAGCTATGTCTCAAATATAACTTTAAAAACAAAATGTTGATGTTTCCAAATGATATGGTATGAATATTACACAGCAAAAAAGGCATTTTGTTTTCTGTTCCTAGAAAATGAGTCTCTAAACAGCTACTAATGTTGAGAGAGATTGAAAACAATACAGTAAAGTCCACTTACCATGGTGATACAAACTTCTTCCTACCTATGGTACCTAATTCTCAAAGGCACATTCTAACACGACGATGGTTAAAATTTGCTATTTAAGAAAAATGACTACTTGGAATGGATTTTTTTTCCAGTCGGTTTATGGAAAATACTGTATGTAGTCAGGCTTTATAGCCTAGAAAAGAGGCAGCCTATCAACTGAATTTCAAGAATGACAAAAGATATCTTGGTCAAATGGGCTGCCTCTTGAGATGGGAAATAGAAGAGGATTCTAGCCAAACCTGACAGAAAAAAGAAACCTAAATATGCATTAAAAGGGAAACGTTCCCAGATGAACAAAAGGTTTATAAAATATGGACAATTAAAGAGATTTTTCAGTGACCCAGTGGTCGTCTTTAGCTTATTTTACATACTTCATACACTATAAAATTAAGCACTTTTGTAAAGGAAATAATTCTTCAGAATTTAATTGGATGAAAACTCAATCACAGTTTTGGGTCATCATTAAGGCATAGACTTAGATTTAGGTTCCTAACAATGAAATAAGTGGATTCTCAGATCTTCTCATGTAACAATAACAGAAAACTTAGCCATTAAAGCAGTTTTGAAGGAGGCTGAGAAGTCTTTTGCCCACTTAGAGGCATACCAAGAGATAAATCAACATAGACAGTCCTGAGCATCATGTACACGAATACTGCAAGCATGAGAAGCCCACCAGAAAGCACTGCTACACATACACAGCAGGGGAAAAAAGAAAAATCTTTAAGAAAAAACAAATTTACCAGAAACACAGCTCGGGAGTTTAACAGGGCAAATGGAAAACACACACTATTTAAAGCAATAAAGATCAACAGGAAAACATGTTTAAGGAACAATACTAAGAAAGAGAATCAAAGAACGACTAAGGGCTGTTGGCTTTTATTCTAACAGCATGTAGGAAAAATGAGAACGAGGAAGACAGAGCATGGCTTCCATTGCCTTGATGATTAATTGGAAAGCACCTCCGGTTATGAAAAATTTGCAAACAGATTTCAAAACACTCTATTGAAGGTCATTTTTTTCTACTTTGACAACTTTAGTTACATTTTACAAGATTTAATTTAAATTACTTACAGTGTAGTCAAATTTGCTTTGATGTACAATTTTCTTATGTGTAATGAATTCTTAAGAAATATGTTCTGTTTAGGGTTATCTCACTTTGGGAGATTAAGGAAAAAGCAAGATTCATAAAGAATATGCTTTAATTTTGAATTTTCTGCTTTAAATGAATTAAACAAAGATGACCTTGTAATGATCAACATCATCTAAACAAAACGAATTTTTATTCCTAGCATAACTAAAAATTGACTACCTGGGTGAAGACAAAGCAGTTGGGTCAATAATTAAGACTTTAACTTTCTTGAATTGTTTAGGTTTTAAAAGGGATTAAAGAGACAGGTCCCGCTTTTGATGTAACAAGTTAGAGTCAGAGAAAATACAGACTAGTTCAGGGTCAAATGGAAAGGAGGAAATAAAGAGAACAGTGAATAGCCATCATAAAGTGGACTCTCTCCCTGTTGGATCTTAGTAGGGGCTAGACAGGAGAACAGGGGCCAGGAGAAGAGGTGAATGTTGCATCTATCATTACTCATACTAACCTTGGTTGGGCACACCTAGATCATGAGTGATAAAATCCATCTTTCCACCAGAGGTAGAAAACAAAAAGAGAAAAGGACTAATGAAACTTTGCCCTTTTGTTTTACATATCACAAATCAGACTCTTTTCAGTGCTGTTGTTAAAAAACGAAAAAATATCTGGTTGTTCTTGTTAGATAAGGAGCCTTTTGGAGGATGTGTATGTTGTCCTCCCTTTTCTGTTGTTTTATGGTTGTTTTCTGTCTTAGCTTATGAAGAGTAGCAGAATATGCCACCCAAAAATAAGCCACTTTGGCATATTAATTATTTTGAGCTGTAGACACTTGAAAAATGGCAGATACAGGGAGAGGCTTTCTCTGAGCTCCCTTATCTGCCTAAAGGAACTCAATTGTCATAGATCTCTTCCCCAGGAGTGTCATCAACCAGGGAAGACTGACTCATCATCTCAGGAGAGGAGACAGGAAGTCAACACCACATTTAGACACCTTTGTTACAAACTATCATATCCCCCAACTAATCTTCTAAGGGCCCATTAATCTTTCCTTAAAATCATTTACTTTCCCCCTAAATGACCTACCTTTACCCTTTCCTTTCTCTTTAAAGATGGTATTTAAGCCTGAATTTTAAGCCACCTTAGGGAGTTACTCATTTTCTTTGGATATCTATCTGTCATGTATACATAAGGTATATATGTTAATAAACCTCTCTTTGCTTTTCTTTTATTAATCTGTCCTTTAGTACAGGAATTTCAGCCAAGAACTGAAAAGGATAGACAAAAAATTCTGCTTCTTCCCCTATGCTGTGAACACCCATCTGTGGGGCAGAAGACCAGCAGAACGCAAAGAGCTTGCTCTCACATTTCCATCTGACCATCCCTGTTCCTACTCTGTGCGGTGAACAAAGTGCTTTCTCCAAAGCTGCATTAACACTTGATTCCAGGTTCTCTTGATATATAAATTATTTTCTGAAAGCATTTTACAAAATTAACATAAAAAATTGCATTCTCTAGAATTCTACAGAGCTATATTCCAGGCCACAATACTTAATTTAGGTTTCTACCTGATGATCTGAAAAGGCCTTCATCGTATTTAAAATTGGTGACCTTTGTCTGGTTTAAAAATATCTATCTAACAATCACAAAATGGCGCACCTAAGCTACTCGACTAGATGAATATAAAACAAATATAGAAAAACGTATCAATTGTTGGTTCTAAAAATAACTGAAAATATTAGCAGCCAATGTGATTATTTACTTTTACTTACTTATCGTATATAAACTTTAGAAAAGGTAGGTTGAAATGAATGGGAAAAGAAAGAAAAATAAAAACTACCTATTTAAAACACTTTTTAAAATCTCATTTGAATAAGCAAAAATTCACGCAACATTATACAGATTTAATGATAAACTATACAGTGCTTATTTGCTAGATTATTTCCATCATACAGCATTAAAGTGAAATTACATTAATGCATGGTCTAGTACCATCTGCAGAATTTTGCATTTTAATGATATTTTAGTGTTCCTGACAAGATATGCTTATGATTAGCTATGTTTCGTTATATTCCTAAACTAAAAAGCTAAATTTTCCTATTTAATCTGAAAATGAAGCAAAGTAATTTATTTTTATTCATAGCTATATTATTTTCCACAAAAAATGAAGACTCCTTTTCCATTAAAAAAGAACACATTTTAACACTGAATGATCATTCAAGGGTAAGAAAGAGAAGTAATAATAATAATAATAACATTATTATTATTATTATAATAACAGCAGCAAATAATTGCATGGAGATTATCAGGTACCAGACACTAATGCCTAGCATGTGTTAACTCATTTAATCTTAACTACAACCCAGAGAGGAAAGTTGTTATCATTATTCTTTTTTATAAGATATAGAAAATATGCCTGGAGAGGATAAGAAATTTCTCCAAGAGCTACTAGAGCAAGAGTTAGTAAGGACAGAAATGTGGCAGGCACCTCTGATTCTTGAACTCACTTTCTCAACCAGACCGTATACTGTCTTAAGGGCCAAGCACTGAGCCTGCCCTTCTCATAAGTTATCTCATGTATTCATCAACATAATTCTATAAAAGTGAGTCTTACAAATCTCACTTTAGTAATTAACAATCTCCAAAAAGTCAACATACTCAAAGTTCCACAAGTGAGTAAAAAATTGATTTTTGGATTCATATCTGTAGATTAATATGGGAATTGCTGCTGTATTCATTTCCTTAACTATATCAAACTCCTTTCCAAACAAATATTTACTAAATACCTACTATATGCAAAGCATTTAAAATAAATTTATATATACACTACACTGTCTCTAAAATCCGTAAACAAGTAGACAAATAATATAATCTGTGCTTCTCTTAATGTGAGATTTGTACCACTGGTGGTAGGAAAATCGTTTTAAGTGACAAGAGTAATCACTTCAGATAGTGAATAAACATATTAAAAATCTGTGATTCACATAAAGAGACATCTATTCTTTTACATTTGCTTCCAAGATTTCTTAGCACGTCATATAGAAAGTAATTTTTTATGCTACTAATTAAGCACATTACACATTTCTTACCCCCTCCAAAAAAAAATCTATTAGAGAAGTTTTATCCAAACATTATCTCTCTAGTTGGGATATAATAACTTTGCTTTGTTTTCATTGTATTTATCTTTCCTGTTGCTTTACGGCAGATGAAACTGGCCATATCTTTCCTATTATCTTTTTGTAGATGAGACTAGTTTCCAATTTACTATATCGATCTAAAATTTCCTTTAAAAATAGGTTTATTTCAGTAGAGGTAGTGAGTCGATTTAAAGAACAGTATAAAGCAAATAGCATACATGCTATATGAATATGAGGAAAAATTGTGAAGGTCGGGGCAAGTGACTAATGTTTGGAAGACACCATAGATAAGTAAAGGAAGAGTTTTCTCACTAGGATGTCTGTAAATTAAACTGACTAATTCTGTGAAAGTGAGATCTCTTGTAGGAACTAAGAAGACACTGGATCACTATAAGAAAATTCACACGGATGACCCATGCACAAACTGTAGGGAGGACTAGAGAGATGCTTAGTCCTTATGGCTCCAGGAAGCTATGGGTCATTTAGCAGCAGTCCAAGCACATTTGATAAATTCCATATAATAGATGCTCTAGGAATTTGATGGAGAGAATGATCACTCTGTGAATAGGGTATCAGGTAACCTTGCAGAAACAATGGATGCAGGCTTCATATAATCTTTAAGATTTTAGTAAATGAAGAGTAATCCAGGATGGTGGCAATTCAGGCAAAGAAAAAGCAAGAGAATAGGAATGCAAAACTTGTAAAGTTTGAAGAAACTTAGGGTGCACAAAAAGTGACAATAGCTTCTTGATAAACAACATATCGAAAAGATGAGAAATTAAAAATGACTACAAATAAGAGAGAAGGTTTGCAGATATATTTATAGAAAATAATTTTTTCACAGAATATGATTATAATCTTATCAGTCTACTGAATTATTTTTCTAATTGTAAATTACAGTAAACTTAGTTTCTAATTCAAAATGAAATAAATTCATATTGATGAATGAAGGCTACAAAGTAAAAATGTTTCAAAGAGAAAAGCAGCTATCGAGACTTATTATAAAGCTATATTCAACTAGTGTGGTGCTGATTCATGAAAATTCTTTAAGTAATCCCTTAAAAAATAAATTTTCAAATCTTAACTTCCTGATTAAGATTTTCAGTTGCTAAAACAGATATGTAAATGAAGACTGGTTTACTAAATTAATAGTATAAGCCTGTAAACCATGCTAAGTGCCCTTGAGAATTAGTCATTTATTGAACAAATAAGCCTATCTATATGGACCTAGTAACCACTCAATAAAAATAGATAAAAAATAGATAAATCTACTGAAAACAACTTACCACTTTTTTTCTGTTCTCATATATGAATATCATATATATTTCAATTTTTACTTGATCTCACCTTCAACATTATCAAATTAACTTCAAAACTAATTAAGTACATTAAGATAAATAAAAGAAATACTATTCTCAATAATAAATTGAAAAGATATTCAACATTTAACCTTCCAATCTTCTCACAATAAATAACATGTACATGGTTTTACCTGAATTTAACAAATTGGGTAAAATTCTGTGTGTCATTTGTTGTCAAATGGGCTATGGTTTATAATTGATCATATTCTATTCACTTATTTATTTCCAGGCTGAATGATGCCTGACACATGTAAACGACAAATACTCACTGAATAAATCAGAAAATGAATGGAAGAGTGACTTTGTTTTTTTTTAATTTCAGCTTATCGAGGTAAAATTGACACATAAAATGGTAAGCTATTTAATGTTCATCGTAGTGTTTTGATACATGTATACATTGTGAAAAGAGTTCCTCCCATTGAGTTAATTAACACATCCATCACCTCATGCATTTATTTATTTATTTTTTGGTCAGAACATAAGCTCTACTCTCAGGAAATTTTAATTATACAATACAGTGTTATCAATTTTATCAACTGTATCATCATGTTTCAGACCTTATTTATTTATAACTACCCTTTTACCAATCTCTCCCTCCCTACTTCCCAATGACCCAGCCTCTGGCAACCACTTTTCTGTTCTCCGTTTCTATGTATTAATAATTTTTATTCTTCAATTTCCATTTTCAAGAGAATGACCTTGATATGCACAGTAAACTATACACTACAAAAGAGGAGTAGAAAATGATGACAGACTTTCACAACTCCTGTATACTTTTTATACTTATACTCCACCTTGAACACTGATACTATTTTATTAAATTTGAATGGGATTATGAGGGACAAGATATATTTTTAGAAATATACATTCAGATTTGGTGATAGAAAAAGGACTGATGACAAATAAAACTCATTTAGAATCACCAGGTAACTCAAAGGTGTCGAATTCCACCTAGCCTGCGTGTCCGTCTTACCCCAGTTCACACTAGACCTTCATGGGCCCACTCCAGGAAAGGAGAGGGGTATTTGGGTGCCTGTCAGTTATGAGCAGCTTAGCTAGCTCCCGGGCACGAGCTTCTCTCTGTTTCACCCATTGGCCAATGACCCCTCAAGTTTGGGTCCTGGTTACAATGTAGTATTACATTTTCTCTGATCATGTGACTAGATAACAAAACAGAATTATGCTAAAATTTCAGTGCAACAGAGATTATATATTATCGGTCCACTCAGAAGTAGTAGGCGAGACTTAGGAAAAGTGCACGTAATTCATTAACATGTATGTGTTAAAATAATTAATTCTAGGAGACACAATGAGCTCCATCTTAGTAAATTCAGCAATAGATGAAGTAGATAACTTCTAATTTTAGTGATTTTCTTCAAAAAGATTCATGAATAAAGGTTAATAAAATAGCCCATAAAAGAAAAATCCTGGTTTATAAGGGTCTAGCACATTCATCAAAACTTTGTCTCTATGTATACAAATAAAATATGCAAAATATAATCATTACTAAATAATATCCTATTTGTGATTTATCACTATTAAATTTTGTTGTTAAATATCTACCTTTTTTTGCATGACTACATCTACATTTTTTTCTTACGCTACCATTTACTTGAAAATCTAGAAAGGATATACTCTCCATGTTTCGAAAAAGATAACCAGATTTAATATCCACAATTAAATGATCTTTTCTTCTATTCCTACCTCTAGCAATATCATTATTTACACATAGGAAGCTCACAGGAAATGTTTAAATAACTTCTTTTGGTTTAGTCCCCTGCAACAAGAAGAGTAAGGAAAGTATTTAAAACTTAGGCTAACTCATCATTTTTTAAATTTATAAATTATTAGCTAAAATCTCAATCAATGTTACCAAAGCCATCTTGAGAGAGTGTGGAATGTTTTACTAAATGAGCTACTCCAATAAAATGCAAAATGTGTTTGTATATGTTTCAGTATTTAGAAAATAAAAAATGTAAAATGATACATGAATATAAATTAGCAGATGTTTAAAACAGAGACCCTTATCAGAAGTACATGTTCTCATTCTTCCTTTCCTATTTTATGCGGAGCCAAATGATGCACACTCTATGCCCTTAACACTCTCTATCAGGTATTGTGCCTCACACATCTTTAAACCAAATGACATTACCCAGCTCTTGCACTGAGTGCATGCTGAATTAATTCACTGCTTCTTTACATTATTAAAGTTAGTGAAGAGTTTGGGAAATCATGTGCATATTCAGTTTTCTGAGAATATTGGATTTCTAGCAATTACTCTTACTGAGTATAGAGCATATCCCTCTATACTCAGTTATGTTAAATTGCCCCAATATGCTGTTTCTAGGCAGTTTGATTATTTAGGATTCTGGGAAAAGGAAATTAGTTGAGATTTAGAGAGTGGCTAGCAGTTGCATGTGGTAATGTAATAAATACATGGATTTTATGTCCATACACACAATACATTTTTTTTCTCTCTTAGGTTTTCTTTTGTAGATCTAATTTAGGTACAGTTCTATGTCTAGATAGGCTGAAAAATCCTTACACATTCTCCTGGGTCTAAGCAGATGTTAAATATTCCAGATAGTAATATGGGTTAATAGAAGTATTTTTGTTCTATTGAGCAGTGCGGTTATCTGCTAAAGTTATTTAAAGTACAGTTAACGATGAGTGGTTTTGAAGCACTGCAGGTCTGTTTAGTTGAAGATTTACTCATGCATACCCTGTTTAACTGCTACCCAACACAAAGAATTTTAAATTTTATAATAAAAATAATATGTGTAAAAGAGAACATTGGAAGAATTTGAGCTAATGACAAAATTAATGTATTGTGAACATTAATATAAGGAATAGGACAACAGCTAAAAGTGGTGATATACAAAATTAAAATAATTACAAAAGATTAGGTTATGAATTGAATTTGAGTAGTGCTAGTAAAAAATTTTTGATGTGTCTTTTAGGGGCACACCATGCTAAATTTAATTTTTTTTGCAGTATCTACAATAATGTCTGGAATATAGTAGAATTCAATAAGAAATAAAAAAGGAAGCAAGAAAGGCAGATAGAAAAATGGTTAAACATACTTCTGTCGTAAGCATTGTGCTGGGAAATTTCACGTACAATATTCCTTGTATAATCATAATAACCTCTAAGATATGCAGCATTGTGCTCATTTTTACATAAAGTAACAGACTGAGGTTAGACATTTCATCAAAGTCATTTGAGAGGCAGATTATAAAACAAATTAGTAAGTAAATATGCATAAATCTCAATCCCACTACTTACATTGATATATTTAATACTCAAAGATTAATCAAATGTTTATTAGAAGAAAATAGATGATTTAATGAAAACAAAGCTAAGGATTCATGTCTTTTCTGTGTACTAGCAAATCATGAGTATCCCAGGAAGAGAACTGAAAGCACCCTCAATCAACCATGAAATAGTGAAGCTGACCACACGGCTGCTTTCATTACAAAGAACAAACTCCAAATAAGTCCTCATAAATACAAAGTGATGTGATGTTAAGCAGAGTTATTCGATGAAGCATTTCAGAAAGTCTAATTATTGTGATCAGTATGGCATATCCAGGTGAATGATGACAATTGTATTACAAAAATATTGTTTATCACTGTAATTTAATTTTAAAATTTCTATATTTTAAAGATTACGTATAATATTATTTCTAAATGATTTACAGTTTATTTTCTCATATTAGCTTAGAGACTCAAGTCCCTCAAATGCTACCAAGACAGCAGATAATAAGAAAGAAAAATTTGACAAGGCAAATAAAGTAGTTTGATGATAGTAACCACCTGTTTAAATTACTAATTATACGAGGTCACGTCTCTGTGTCATGTAGAACGTTCAATAAAACGCACAATTTAGGATATCAAAGTATCTGCTAATTCTTAAGTGAATAAAGCAAAAAAAAATTATTTTTATTACTCATTTTATATTAAAAATGAAGAAGAAATTCTTAAAGTTAGGCATAAGAATGAAAGGCAATATGTATGCAATTGTTAGTGTTTCACTGGCATGTCATGTAAAATTTCCTTATTTCATAATGAGAATTACAAAATTGCTAAATGATAATGGAGTTCAAATCAAACTTTAACAAAGGGTATAGCAAGATTTTCTTTGAAATGCTGTGGCCTTTAAAATCAAAATTTCAATAATAAAAAATAGAATAGAAAACACAGAATACATGCAATGGATATTATAACATAAAATCACCTACTCATATTTGGAGTTAAAGAAATAAACAAACAAGCAACGATAAACATCACTGGGAAGCAAATGCAATCTGTGTTCAGTTTATAAATTCATAAGGCTTTCAAAATCTCAAACAGGCAATTCATCAGTTATGCTCACTTGATAATCACAGGAGTAGTTCTTTTAGTTATTAAGCATTGTGGATAACTCCTTTTTATGATATGCCTGCAACTTGTTTATATATTTTTAATTACATTTTAACTACCCATGATATTTTAATTAGCCACAAAGTGAAAATATTAAAAGTGTACCTTATATTTTGCAGCATCAATAGAATAGATGCACCCAATCTAATAAAAGCAGATCTTATATTTCATCTCTACTTATCAATTTAGTGATGTGTTAGGTCACTGATTTTTAAATTATTTTGAATTCTAAGTGTAGTACATAAATCAATAAAACTGAACAGACAAAAAAGACTTCGTTTTTACCTGCCCAAACAACAAATATTAAAATAATCCAGCAAGCAGTTTTGCTTTAGTGTTAGCTAAAAGTATTATGTTATAAATTGATTTATTGACCAAGTTTATAAGAGATCAAAATGGTATCCACTACTCCTTTGTCAATTTTATAGACTACTTCACGGATCACATCTTTCTCAGTGGCTTCTAATTTTAAATGATGATGTTTAGAAAGTTGGGTGATAATATTGTGAATTTACATCATAAATTTAGGATATATATCCAATTAAATTACATAATATCAGAAGATATAACCTATATAATAACATTGGAACCAGATAAAGGTGAGTTTCAGACGAGACTAGCTTGACCAGTCTTTCAAAGAAAAATCTTGAACAAGTCACTTAATCTCTTTAAACTTCAGAGTTCTTATTTGTAAAACTGAGCAAGAAGTACACTAATCTCAAAACCTTAATAAATATTATTTTTAAACATAGTATCATTATTTGCTTTTAATTTGAAGTGGCATAGGTAGAAGTTCTTTTAATAATATATAACTACAAATATAAGAAAAGATTAGAGGAAAAAGTATTCAGCACAGTCTATTCTACTAGAAAGATGTATATGAATAAATTTTGAAATAAATTATCCAACTCTCTCATTTTACACATGTGGAAGTCAAGGCCAAGAAAAAATCTTCCACAACTTGCCCAACTGCAGTTGGCCCTGAAAGAATTTGAAATCAATGTTCTTGTCCAGTATTTTATCTTGACTCTTATAATTCCTTTCACCCAGATATAAGAGCAGTGGCCATCCCGTTGATCACTGAAGTTTATTCAACTGATATGTCCGGGTACTTGTTCTTTTTCTTTCACTATTTTATGTGATTCCATACAAATCTGATGATGTTTTCTTCTATTTCTTTTAAAAAATGCTATTGGGACTTTGATGCGGAGTGCATTACATCTGCATGAGCAAATAATTTTTGACAAAGGAACCAAAAACACACAGTGGTGAAAAGAAAGCCTCTTCAATATATGGTTCTGGAAATCTTGGAAAGCCACAGGGGAAAGAATAAAACAAGACTGCTACCTGTCATCATATACCAAGATTAACTCAAAATGGATAAAAGACCTAAGATAAGACCTGAAATAATAAACTGTATAGAAAAAAACATAGTTACTAAACTCACGGACCTTGGTTTTTAGAGAGGATTTTATGAATTTTACTTCAAAGGCAAGAGAAATGAAAACAAAAATAAATTATTGGGACTGTATCAAAATAAAAAAGCTTCTGCACAGCAAAAGAAACCATCAACAATCAAAGAGGCAACCAAACCGAATAGGAGAAAATACTTGTAAACGATTCAATTAAAAAATGGGCAGAGGACCTGAACAGACATTTCTCCCAAGAAGACATACAAATGGCCAACAGATATATGAAAAGATGCTCAACTTCACTGGCTATTAGGGAAACGCAAATCAAAACCACATTGAGATCCCATCTCACATTTGTAAGAATGGTTATTATCAATGGGACAAGCAATAAGTGTTGGAGAGGTTGTGGGGGAAAAGGAACACTCATACATTGATGGTGGGAATGTAAAGTAGTACAGCCACTATGGAAAACAGTATGGAGGTTCTTCAAAAAATTAAGAATAGAATTACCATGTGACCCAGCAATCCTTCTTCTGGGAAGGATTTTCCAAAAAATTTAAAAACATTCATTCGTAAAGATATATGCAACCTGATGTTCATTGAAGCATTATTCTCAGGGGTCAAGACATAGAAACAACTGAAGTGCCTTTTGATAGATGATTGGATAAAGAAGAAGTGGTACATATATACAATAGAATATTAGTCATAAGAAAAGAAATATTGCCATGTGCAACAACATGGATGGATCTTGAGATAATCATGCTAAGCAAAATCAGACAGGAAAAGTTAACAACCATAGGATTTCACTTATATGTGGGATATAAAACTGAGACAAATGAACAAGACAAATAAACACAAATTTATAGACACAGACAACAGTTTAGTGGTTACCAGAGAGAAAGAGGAAAAGGGAGAAGTAGATAAGGATAAAGGGAATCACATATATGGGATAAAAGGAAATTTTACTCTGGGTAGTGAAAATACAATGCAATATACATATGATGTATTATTGAATTGTACACTTGAAACCTATATAATTTTATCAACCAATGTCACCCCAATAAATTTAATTAAAAAGCTCAAGAAATAGAAATATATAGAATATATATTCAGAATATAGAAAAGATTTATTACCCTTGAAAGGAAAATAATATACAAATAGAATCAGAATCTGTGATGCAAGCATCTCAATAATTATTTTTTATCTTTGTATACATATTTTATGGATCTTGTAAGATGTTAAGCATAAATGGATCTTGATAAAGTCCATCAACACTTTTCTAATTAATTTCACTATGGAAGTATGAGTGAAATAAACAATTTAACATTTTAACTCAAAACATTAAATTTCCTGAATAAATTTAATGTTTGAAGCTGAGTAATTTAGAGAAAGCAAACTTTAGCCGTAAAAGATAAAAGTACTTTTGACATTCATGTCAACAGGGCTTAAGTCAGCATGTCTCTTCTGATAGTGCAATTTGCTTGGCTTTATATTGTCAATTATAATTCTACTTTCTTGCTAAGTCGATACAATTAGATTACTACAGGGACTTCATTACAGCCACAGGGAGGACAGCAGCTGAGGTACACAATTTTCTTTCTATGATGCCAGCACTACTAAGCACTTATTGGAATAATGGTCTGCAAAGGGGTAATAAAAGTGTCTGTCTTAAATATTATTATGCCATTATATCATCTGACAAAAGATAAGCAAAACTTTAAAAATCTTAATGCAATGGAATTTTTGTTTTTACCATTAGTCTTATTTGGGAAAGTTACAATAAAGTGATTGCTTCTCATTTATTCATTTAAACATAATTCAGATTACACATTATCTCTAGGCCTTAGATTCCTAGTATGAAATGTGAAGGAGTTAAAAATTTATAGATATCTGATATGCCTTCAAATAAATGTGTAACAATGAAGAATAATGACATATCCTCCTTCGATTTGATGGCATAACAATACTAGTTTCAGAATTGAAGTTTACACTTTATGCTGATGTAGTCCAGTATTCTTTCTTACTACCACAGCTTTAAACTATATATGTTAAGATTCATATTCAGAATTCTACTTTTAATCGCCATACTAATTGATTTCTTTTCTTCTTAATTATACAAGGTTTATCTCTTTTGAGTTTTATTTTCTGCTTGATTTTCTGCCATCTGCCTTGGTACAATATATCTCATGCACATTACTGAGTCTTAAAAATTTGAAGTATTTCACTACTTTCCTTATTCTCAAAAGCAACAACTGTAAAAAATAATAGCACTTTCTAACAAATCAAACGTTAGTAGTTTTAAAATTTCTCTAGCAAAAAATCAAGACTTTTACTGAAAAATTTTTATTTTATGTAACACTGATATTCAACTAAATTTTACTGATTTACTGCTAACTATGTATCAGGCACTGAGATAGGCTCAGAGATTTCAAAATTTCTGAAGGAAATGGAATTGTCCCTTAAAGGTATTCAGAGTTTAGTTAGATAGACAGACTAGTAGAGAAATGACAGTATAGTGCAGTAAGTTTCCTTCTGTGCTCCCTAGCCCAATGAAGTGAATCTATCATTAGGTAATTTAATGATCAATTTAACCCAAGTATGAGGTCTATAATGCATGAATCTATTGAAATTTTTGTTTCTGTTGCCTCTGGCATAGTGCCTGCAGATAGGTACTGAACCATCTTTATCAAATAAATTTCAGCTACATCTGCCCTTAGATTAAATGGTCCCTCGCTTCCAAAGATGTTTATGTCCCACATCCTAGAACTTATGACCTTATTACCTTACATGGAAAAGAAACTTTGCAGAAGGGATTGAATTAAGGATTTTGAGATGCAAAGATTAATTTGGGTTATCGGAAAGCTCCTTATATAAGTGAAGAAGGAAGATCAAAGTTAGTAGGAAGAAATATGAGATATGATGACAGAAACAAGCGGTTGGAGTGATTTGAGAAAAAGACCACTAGCTAAACAATTTAAGCAGACTTTAGAAGCTGAAAAAGCAAGGAAATGGATTCGCCTTAGACCTTGCAACAGAACAGAACAGCCAGCGTCCTGAATTTAGACTCTTAACTTCCAGGACTGTAAGAGAATAAACCTGTTGCTTAACTCACTATGGTTGGGGTAAATTGTTATAGCACCAATAGGAAACTACTATACCTGCTTTCCAAGAAGTTGCAAATTAAAGTATTTTCTTTTTCCCTCACCTTATAAGTATTATTGTTTTTTTTATTTGGAAAGCATTGTTATAGTGATGAAAGTATAAAAGTTTCCAAAACATTGAGAGCCTTCTACATGAAAGAAACACTACAGAAGACAAATGATGAAAAATAAAACTATACTGTTACTGATAAATGATCCTATATTGCTATTACATACTGGAACATCTTATACTGGATTGGGTTTCATCCCCAGAGTCACAAGCTGCTCCTTCAAAGAAACAGGATGAATTTTGATACAGGGATAATTATTTGATAAGACAGCAGTTTTTAGACTTGATTGTATCAGAATCAACTGGAGACCTTTTTAAAATACAAATGGATGTACCTCACCCTCAGAATTTGAGGACAGAGTCCAAGAATTTGCATTTGTAACAAGTTTTGGGATGATGTGGATTCTGCTGGTCCAGAGACCAGAACTTAGTAAGAAACCCTAGTTTCTTACTAAGTTTCTTACTAATCTAGTGGAAAAATATGAAACAGAAAATCTGGGTCCATGTATTTGTTACTTTCTAGCTATCCAATCCCTTAACTCCAGTGACTTTCAGCTTCCTTCTCTCCAAACAATCTCAAAGGTCTGGTGGGATGATCAGATAATACAATACTTATAATAAATTAAGTAAGGCTGTAAAGTCATATAAAAACACAGTGACTATAATTAAAAGCCAGCAGTTTATGACTTTAGTAATGTTATTTAATACTCAGAATTGTTTTCTGTGAATAGATATAGTTATGCATTTATTTGCCGTTTTTCAAGCTCTTTGTATGTACATTGGTTACTTTCCAAATTAAAAAGAAAACTTGCACGAATGTTTTTATGTGTACATGTGTGCATGTATGGATGAATGTGTGCAAATGCATTGTATATGTTTGTTTGTATAGATATTATAATAATTAGGTAGGTTCAAATAAGTCCATGTTTCCTGATTTGAGAACCAGATACCGAATACTTTGATTTTAGCCTTTTTTCCTTAAAAAAATTTTTTTGTGTGCTTACTATTACAACAATGTTGTTATACACGAGATTGTTATAGTTCGTTGCTGAAAACTCAATAGATATTCAGCATAGAGAACAAGGAAATATTTATCATAATTAATAAAACACTACTTACTTTAGACTTTTTCTGTCATAAATTATTATATAATGCTTAATCTAATTTTAACGTTTACATCATAGAAATGGATTTATTTTTATGTGCTTTGCTTCTTAATTTATTTTCACTTTAAAATTTTATTAACATCAACAATGATGATGAACGCAACTGGGATTAGTTACATGCATGTTTCCTATTAGGCTATTTTTTCCTAGAGAACCACTGTCATTCATTACCCTTTGTTTAAAGCCCTTCAAGCAAGATTAAATACAAGTCATTTCAAAATAGTAGGGATTTTTTTTTTTTTAGAAAATATACTAAATATCTCCTCAAAATAAAGGTATACCTACACCTGGCAAGGTATCAAAACAAGTACATATTTATCTGTGTGTGTGTACTCATACATATATAAACACTTAACATGAACACACACATACATACACAGTGTACGGATAGGCAGCTGGAAAGGGAAAAGGAATTGATCTATAGGTAGAACAATAATGACGTAGAATGTCTGAATGACTTAACAGTGAATTATGTAAGTGTGGTGGCTGCAACTCTGCCATGTTAACACAGCAGATATTCAGAACTCTATATCAATTTGACCAAAGAAAAAATTTTAGGTTTAGTACGTAGGAAAAATAACAGACCTACTCAAAATGAATGGAAAATGCATGTTCAAGAAGACACCACAAAAATGGGCAGTTCTTGGACCTCCAACTCATCCATTTATAGTGTTAAATAACGAGAGGAATAAAACCTGCCACCTTCAGACAGATGGACTTTAAATCCTCAGGACAGGTTGGGGGTCTTTATCTTATTGTGTATCTGTCATAAAGATGGGTGAAAATATACTCTGCAATATTTGTAAACCTTTCATTTTAAGGGACTGATAGCCCCAGATGTGGCCATTTATGATTGCTTCCAGCAAAATCTTTTACACAGTCTCCCCATACAGACCAAAATTTTAGGCCAAATCAGGACCCTTTGCATTAACCTTCAACTCAGCACACAGTATAGCACTACCATCGAAATTATTTTCAGAGCTGATATGAATAAAGAGTAAATTTATTTGTATCTATGCAGGTTTGGTAGAAGATAATTTTATCATTCAATAAAAATAATTTGATCTTTTAACGAGAATGATTAGCATTTTGATGTACCAAATGTACATTTTATTATAATTTTTCATAAATAAATATTTCCACATGGCTTAAATAACAACAAAAGTTTATGGAATGTTCTTGTAATATTGTTTTTTTTTTCTTCTTTGCAATTGAAGCAGTTTCCTTGGATTGCAGTAACTGCAGCAAGTTTAAAAACATTAAGTGATAGTGTAGAATATCCCTGATGTGCCTCGGTTAAAATTAAATAGCCTGAAAAAAATTGTCATCAACCTTTTGGAAACACTAAAACCTAAGTCATAGTAATATAGCATTCAAAACAACTCACAGCTGCCTTTAAATGCCTGAGGTCATGCAGTATTTTCTATTACATCATTTTCAAAAGTTCAATCATAAGCAGCCATGAACTGCTTATAGACATTCTTAGTTTCAACTATGTTCAGAATATGTTCAAATATCTTTAATTGAATAAACTGAAAGTGCAACAAAAACTGGCCTAATGAGAGAGCTGCGAGTTTACTTCTCTGATCGGTGTGCCCAGTAAGCATTTCTTGAGAAATCTTTGGTGCATGACATCTTCTAGGCCCTATATGGAGCACATAAAGGAAGTTCAAGGATTTTAAAATTAGAATGAGAGAGTAAAGCTACTAAGATTAACAGCAGATATGAATCATTTAATCAATAGATTATACAGATTATACAGATGCAAGAATTCCCTGGAGAATGGGCTGGAAAAATGTGATTTATATTTCTGTATATTCACTTCCTCTCTAAGGCTGACTCAACTAAAAGTATCACAATATAAACAGTAAAACTATACAGAGTCACACTTTGTTTTCTCTAATTTTAACAGCCTAAAGAGTAAATACTCAAAACAAGGTACAAACGTCTCTGAACATTTATATTATTTCCAATTATCCCTCATTGAGAATAATCCTTTGAAGAATACATATGAGCACAAATTTTTGTCTGAATCACCGATTTTTTTTAGAAAACATTGTTGGAGAAAAGACACAAGTCATGAATCTATTTAAGGTTTTTGCTATATATTATTAAGTAGATATTCAAAAATGTTATACAATGGCAAGCCTCAGATAATATGTCCATTTCATTGGACGTGAAATAATGTTGAGAATTATTCTTTAAAACATTTAGGTAATTTTATAGATAATAATGCTTATTTTATCTGATTTCAAGTGAGGCATCTTTCTCATATATTTACTAGCAATTTGTATTGCTTCTTTAAATTATAAGTTTAAGTCAGCTCATTTTAATAATTGGATTTAATAGTTTTTTTTGCCAGTTTGTATATGCCACTTATATGTTGCTTCTCAAGATTTTGTAATATCTATTACAAATATTTTCCTAATAGCTAGTGTCCTTCTAATTTTGTATCATTTTATTTGTTTCCTGAAAGAGATTAAAAAAAAGAAAAAACCTATGAACTCTGATCCCCTAGGGAACTCCAGACTACATCTGCTAACCACCATGTCTTAAAGATTTTTACATTAGGCTTACTTTCTCTCTGTCTCTCTCTACGACTACTCTGTATTAATTCTTGATGATTTCAATATCCACAGAGATAATCGCCATAATACCCTGGCATGTCAGATCCTAGACATCTTCCAATGATTGTGGCCTCTACACTAACTAGTCCATTTAATAACATGATTATATGCAAAACCTTATCATCAACAAAATCTTTATCCTCTACACAATTCAATTTCAAACATTGTCACCTTTGAAAAATATATCTTCTTAACATTATACTAACTACTTCTCAATAATTCTTCACTTCAGGGCTCCAATCCAATGACTGAATTAATACTCCACTATTTCCTCATATCCATCTTTACCTATGCAATTTCCATATATTCCTCCAGAATCTGGGATATATCATGTTTACTTGGAAGAGTTAACTATCCAACATCCTGTCTGGGAACTACCAGCAGAAAGATTGTTGCACCCAGAAATGAGAAGGTTGGAATTTTATACTTTATGACAACCATCAGTCAATCATTAATTAAGGGTCTTCTCAATGTGAGAAACTCCAATATTCCAGGAATTTCCTGGATAAGGAGGGTCCACATCAGCCAAGTGAAAGTCTCCCAATGAAGGTACAGTTGAAAATCATTGGCAGTCAACACTTACAACACCAAGGGGATGAATGAACCAGCTGGTATAGAATATCATGGCAAGACAACAGCAAATCCTGCAAGCTGAAATAAGCATATGATGGCCGTGTCATGAATTTACCTAAGAAATATATGGATTTATCTTTTTACATTTAAGGTGATGTTGTATTACATTATTTAAGTATGAAATTTAAAAATTAAATAAAATTAATTTATTGTGCTTAAGTATAAATTGATCAGCATATACAAAATTAAAGAACAGTATAACTCATCACTGCTTAGAAAATAAAGCAATAAAATAGATTGTGCCTTCTGATGACCTTTGTCTAATCACATTAACCTCAAAGTAATTACAATTATGAATTGAGTACAAACTTTTCCATGCATTTTTATGCTTATACTATATATGTCTATATGATCACTAAAATACATGCTTTTATACTTACATAAAATGGATCATACCATATATATCCTTCTAACACTTAACTGTTCTGGTAACATTTGTGTGATTCATTCATGTTTTATGGGCAGCTATAATTTATTCATTTCACTATTAACTCCATTCATAATGACATCATAATTTATAAATTCAGTACCCTCTTGATGGGCATATAGACTATTCTTATTTCTTTCGTATTCTAAAAGATAACTGATAGAACATTCCAGTCCATACTTCTTAGTACATGTCTGTAAGGTTTTTCTCTAAGATTTTTACCTAAAGAATGCAATTAAAGATCGAAGAGTAAGTTCAAATACTATCAACATAAAATAAGTGAAACTATACACATAGTTTCTTGCATTTGGTTCCTTTTTGTTGGGAACAATGAAAATAAATATTAAAGGAATTTCTGTAAAGTCGACTTTTTGGACAATTTACATGCCTTTTACGCACGAGGGCAGCAACTGTTGTTACTCTTCCTGGAATCTGTTCCTATGTTCCTAGAGCAAGCCAGGTACTATTTGAATCTGTTCCTAGAGCAAGCCAGGTACTATTTGATTGTTAGAAAAGCTGTTTCTGAGCCTCACTGGCATTGTATTTTCTTACTGGTAGAAGGTTTTTCTTTTCTGAATATTATACATCTGAGAAATCTGTAAGAAATGTCAAGAAAATGATATTTCTTTTATGTTCCAAGTCCCATATTAGAAGATTTATGCATATGTCCTTGATTATTCCTTAAAACACTATAAGGATAATATATAGCAATTTTTCTGCTTTGGAGAAATAACTATCTCCGAGTCACACAGCTAGTAAGTAACAAAAGTCCTGGATTTAAACTCAAATTTATCTCACAAATGTGGCATGAAGGTGATTTGTAGGAATGACATTTAGGTAAACTTGGTTTAATTAATAATTCATATGACAATGCATAGCCTAAATAATATAGTTTTTGTATATTAAAATCCCTACTATGTTTCAAGAGCCAAACAAATTCCAATTCCTCTTTGAAGCCAGTTTTCACATGTAAACTGAGATTTTTTTCCTTTATGGTTCTATGACATCATTTTATACCCCATTGTACTATTCTGTAGTTACCTGTTAAAACTGTAAATATCCCTCACAAGAATTTAAGCTTCTTGAAAGCTGTTACCAAAACTATAAATTTGCGGTATCTCCTAGTCACTACTTCTGAGCTAAGGGCCCAGTGCCTAAGAGGTAAACTTAGAAACTCACAGCATAAAGGAAAATAAGACCATTTCCTAAGGAAAGGGCAAGGAGACAAGCAAGGCATGATTGTCACACGATATTGAGAAATCATATACTAGACATTCAGAAATAGAATCTGTAGGAAAGAAAACAGTGCATAAGCCAGAAAAAAAATCAAACACGACTTCAGAGAGACAGAAGGATTTTAGGTGGGGGCCTAATATATCTTCCATAAATACAGGGACCAAGGTAACTTTGAGCAGCAAGTCAAAGCAACTTTTGAACAAGTGGCCTCAGGCCATGAGATACCATCATCCTTGGGCCATCCCAAACCTTGACTCTTGAGAACAATTAGATGTGGAGATAAATAGTAGGCTTTCTGGTCCAGAAAAATGCCTTAGAAATAATAAACACTCAGAAAAGATTTTTTTTCCTTTACTATTGAAATTAAGAAATAAAAAAGAAAAAGTAAATACTTTATAGTCAGGAACATTGAGAACTTGATAAATTGTGTCACTTGCACATGGTCAAACAGCAAAATAAAATTCCAAGGAATGGTTGTTAAATATATAAATATTTTAGTTATGTTCATTCAAAAGAACTTTTAACTTTATTAAAACTGCTACTAAAGAAGATTAAGCACAAAATATAGAAATGGCTTCTGACTTCGAGTAGCTTTAAACTAACAGTATTTTTAAATACTGGGATTTTACACAAGGTCACCATGTAGATTTTAGGTTGTATTTCTAAGGTAAAATTTAAATCATCTAAGTTTACATTGTGAGATAGAAAATTCCACAAATGGAATTGAAATATAATTGATTAATTTTTCCTGCCACTGACATGAACTTAAGATTTGTTCGCTGTAAGGTACAATTTACCTTGTTTCCATAATAGTAGGCTTTTATTTGTCATAGACTTTCAAATAAAATGAATTTGCTGCTTTCTTCTGAGAAATTCCACTCTATTTGGTGACTGAGTCAGGCCCCCAATGCTATCTTTGTTTTGTGTTTCAGAATACTATGAAATTTTTCACTACACTGTAAGTATTCAAAAACTATATGTTGAAATATATAGTTGAAATGATTTAATTATACATGACTTGCTGATCCTGTTGTCAAAGTAAAATTGCATAATGATGTACTTCACATTGTTACCATAGTTAAAAAAAATCCTAAAAGTCATTCAATTTTCTTTACAATGCTGATTATACCCTGAGAAACTATTATTATTGTTTACTTAAAATATACCACTCTCATTTGTTACTTTTTTTTCCCTATGAGACATATATCAAAAATGTTAATAAAATGTTAGGATGTCACTTTCTGTATTAAGCAAGGTACAAATTGACTTCTGTAGAAGATGAATGACAAATCACCTTTATACCACTGCCAGTCTCAATCGACCATCAGTGGCTGCCTGGAGTGTTCTTTTTTCAGAGGATTGTGAGGCCTGGTGTAGACTCAACAGGAAAGCATGCCAAGATAAATTATTGATGTCTGCCATGGGCATACATGAGAATGAGTGGCAATACATAAGCCATGAATGTTCTTATCTGTGCAACAGAACTTAAAATATGTAGTCATTTTAATTATTAAGAGATAGGCCTATTCTTGCCAGATGAATGACAAGTACAATAAACTCTAAGAATATACACTGACTTTTACAAAATTTGGTTACTACATGTTGCAATGAAGTAATAATAGACCTCTAAAAGAATCTTCATTCCCCAGAATACCTCTGTCACCATTATAGAATGTCATATTTCGTACTATTGTATCTAGTATTAAACCATTCTAAGGGTATACTGTTATAAGTCTTCCAGACAAATTTTTTTAAAAGGCAAGAAAGAACTATTTGTTACTTTTACTTAAATGTATTCTGATGTGTTCCTTGCTGTCAAGAGGAATTTCCATTTTACAAAGTAAAAAATGGAAATTCAGAGAGATCATTGTTTGACTCCACAGCCTTCTACTATCCCCTTATTTCAGAATTATTCCAAACAGATCACTCAG
>NW_011888889.1:4323897-4331102 GCF_000151845.1 Pteropus vampyrus | reverse complement strand
ATAATTCAATAACAGTTTATGTTCTAATTTAAAACAATCCATTTTCAAACATGTCTCTACCAATATGGTACATTGATTTTTTATAACGTTTGTGCAAAAAATTTGGCAGCAATTTTAAACCACATGTATAGTTGAATGCTGCTCAAATTGACAACAATTTCAATTAAATATTCAAATTATGATCCCCAGCAAAATGCATAAGGGACAGAAATAAAGTGACAATTATCAAATAGCTAGAAAGGATAATTGATCGCAACTGTGGGCTTTATATGATCAAGAAAAGAGAAATGGGAACTGAAAAGTACCCAAGAGAATGAGCATTTCAGGCTTATTTCAACCATTATGTTAATACTGACAGATGGAAGCACATATACAAACTATACACATGTGCCTTGTGTAAACTCATATATATACTTTCATAATATTAGCAAAAAGATTTCAGAGTCTTGCACTACAACATTTTTTTTTTTTAATTGTAGTTAAAAATCTGATTGGGCCACTTGTAAAAGAATAATCGTTCTTGCTGAAACAGACAAAACCAGTTTTCTGAGTTTTCAATGAATGATACAAATGGTTATATGATCCTCAGAATGAGAACTAAGATTGTAGTGCAATTGATTATTGTCAGGAGGAAAAGCACATCCTACTCCTTTGTCACTTGATTACTGTGAGCCCACAAAAAGAAAATTACAATATGAAGGCTCTAAAAAGCTTTTTTAAAAAAACGAAGTGCCAAAACTCTCCACAAGGTATAATGACAATAACCTATTAACACAGTTTTCTTCAAATTAATTCCTACTTATGTGCTTTATTTGAGGCTTCTTTTAAAAAGTGTAAATACAACATATCATTGGATTTTTGTTGTTGTGGTTGAGTTGTATGAGTTCTTTATATATCTTGGATATTAGCTCCTTATCAAAGGCATCGTTTGCAAATATCTTCTCCAATTCACTTGGTTGCCTCTTTGATTGTTGATGGTTTCTTTTGTTGTGTTTGATATAGTCCCATTCATTTATTTTTGCTTTCACTTCCTTTGCCTTTGAGCATAAAATCATAAAATCCTCTCTAAAACAGAGCTCCATGAGTTTAGTACCTGTGTTTTTTCTATGCAGTTTATTGATTCAGGTCTAGGTCTTTTATCCATTTTGAGTTAATTTTGGTGTATAGTGACAGACAGCAGTCTAGTTTCATTCTTTTGCACATAGCTTTCCAATTTTTCCAGCACCAGATATTGAAAAGACTTTCTTTTCTTCACTATATGTTTTTGGTTCCTTTGTCAAAAATTATTGCCCATATATATGTGGATTTATTTCTGGGCTTTCAATTCTGTTCCATTGGCCTATTATGAACTATTTTTAAACCTTTTAACTAATTATGTATCATTTTATTTTTATGGAAAGCAATTTAAAGATCTGAATGTTTGTCTTTAGCTAAATATAAGTTCTATTTGAGATTGAAATAATATGAAAATCAGCTCATTATTATTAAGATTTTACCTGTGGTGATATTTAGTTTATTTATTTACTTATTTATTCTCTTATTTTAATATTATATAATGATAATGCTTAGATTATAATAAAATGAATTAGTGTAGTTTCTTGGTTGAATATTACCTTGGAACAGTACCAAATTATGTGAACGGAAGGTTCCAAGTGATAATATCTCCTCCAGATGTCTATAAGTCACTATTATGCGTCCTAGCATAATAAAGTAAAAATTAATTGAAGATATTGAAGTAAATTTCATCTATTGATCAAGACGATATGAGGTTTAGAGATATTAGAATGACATTATTCAGTGCTTTAAAAACCATCATTCTCAGATCTGGTACCAAAGACTGAAACCAGAGATAAATTTGTTTCCTAAAGGGTAAGAAAGATGCTTTGTCAAAGAGCAGTGGCTCATGTGTATTTTCACATCTCTTTAGGAAGTACAATAAGGAAAATAATCAGAAGGCGGTAACACGGCAGGAGGAACATGGTGAAGCAGAGTTATCCATTACCTTCTTATTCCTTCATACTAATGGGTATGATAGATTTGAACACCCTGATTTGTTTGAGTCAGTGAATAAACTCAGGTTAAATAAGAAAATATTAAACTGAGAACTTATATGTCTGCTCTGCTCATAGTGGGAGTTTCAACTGCTACAATTTTATTTAATTCAATTGATATTTAATGAGAATCTACTAAGTGTAAGGCACTGACTCAGGTAGTGTAGAAAACCTACTTTGAGTAAGACAAATTTCTGGCTATAAGGTAGGGGCCCGTCTTTAAGTGGGGATAGAGGGTGCATAGAGATGACCATGATATAAAGCAGACAATCTGTTTGATAATAAGAAAACAATCTGTCACGAGACCTTCCGATACAAAGACATTGTCGCAAGTGAGGAAAGATTAAAATATGAAGGAATTACAGGAAAGTAAATGTTCACAGGTGCATACATATGAAGACACAGGCTCTGTCTCCAGAAAATGATCTCTAAAGTTGAAGAATAGAATGCAAGATAATCATAACCATATATTCAGATAGTATTAATGGTACTGCAACCCAATAATGTTTACTATATACATGAAAACCATAATTGTAAATTAATATTTCTTTTGATCATGCTAAGTAAAACAAGTCAGACAGTAAAGTTGAAAATCATATGACTTCACTCATATGTGGGATATAAAACTAAAAGCAAAAAAAAAAAAAAGACAAATAGGGACTCATGAACACAGACAGTGGATTAGTGGTTCTCAGAGGGAAAGGGAGGAGGTGGGAGGTAGATAAGGGTAAAAGGAGTCAAATATGGTGATGGAATCTAACTTTGGGTGGTGAACACACAATGCAATATATGTATGAAGTACTGTTGAATTGTAGACTTAAAAATGATTTAATTGTATTAACCAATGTCACCCCAATAATTTTAATTAAAAAAATAGGTTTACTGATATGTTTGATACTCTTGGCAACAAAAGGCTTAAATGTATTTTTAATAATTAAAAAATATAAGCAAAAATCAGGAAAGAAACTTTTGTTTCAAAATAGTCAGAAAAATAACCATCAGCTTAACAGAGATCCAGGGATTAGAATCACCTAAAATGTCCACTTATTTCCTTTATTCGATCTTAATAATTTCTTTCTTTTTAAAAGTTTCTGACTCAAAAGCGATATTGTGAACTATCTAAATGCCGATTCTTCCCCATTAACAGATGTCTCATTTTTGCTTTGGGAAACAATCTTCGCTACCTCAAGCAGATAGGTTAAGGGAGTGTATGTGTGGGTCTCTGTATATGTACAAGTATGTGATACATTGGAGAACTCTTTCTGGGAAAAAAATGTCACTTAGACATTATTGCTTTTTAAAAATTGTTTCTGGGAATAAGAATATTTCAGAGTGTCTTAAATTCCATTTTTATTGGTCTCTACATTAAAATTTATACAAATTAATGAGTCATAAATTATTGAAACTGACATGAATAAAGTTATACATTAATTCAGGGTAATTTATTTTGTCCATTGCCAAAAAAAAAATTTCAGCACAAAACTCTTTCAAATGCTGATGACAACCTTTTTTTCAGTAGAAACCCCAATTCTGAAAAAAGAAATGGCAGTGAAATTTATTGGTGCAAACTGTTCATAAAGAAATATTTCAATATGTAGCAAAAGTGCTGATATGACCTATGCTACCAATAGATTGTAAATAATCCAAATCAATATTAGGAAAGTGGTTTAATAAAATATGGCTATCAACACAATAGATTATTAAGTAACAAATAATCAGAATTTTGTTTTGATGCAAAGGTATGTCACTCATGGGTCAAGGTAGTAAATACAAATAACATACACTATGTAAAATATGTATGATATATAAATATATATTGTAAAGTCATTTGATGTATTTTTTTAATTCTTGGAATTCTTGCTTTTCTAGGCCAAATCATTTCTTCTTTAAGGGATGGAATGAAAAAGCCATTAACAACAACAACAACAAAATAGTATTTAGCTTTTAAGATTTCAAGAATCATTAGCTATGAAAATTTGTGTTTTCATATTCGAGAGTAAGTCTTTTGTTTTTGTTTTTGCATTTCTATGATAAGAAAAGAAGATTTAGGATTTATAGTCACAAAGCTTGGATTAGTCAAAACCTAGAGTTTTTATTCAAAGTCCATAAAATTTGGAAGAGTTCAGATTTTTTTTTGAGGGCAGTTTCACGATGATGAAAAAGATTAAAACAAACAAAAAAACGCTTTTTTGATCTGGGGAGCGGAGTCTGTTCACAGAAGCAGATGCACACAAGCAGAGAGGGCCTGTACCCTCACCTGCATGGTACTCAGAAGCAACCCTGCTGGGAAGCACACACTGAATTGGTGCCCTCCACAGAGTCCTGGAAGATCTTACTGAGAATGCCTAGGGGAGTTTCTGAAATGTTTTAATTAGAATCTAAATTTAAAATTTCATGTGCATTGTTATTTTCCTCTAGAGATTATTTTCTTAACAATATAACTTATCATTTCCATTTTATTAAATTGAATAAAACTAATAAGTTCATAAATTTGTGATTGGAACCATACTTAGGTGGATCATTAACATAAGAAATAGTAAAATATGTGAAAATAGAGTCTTATTGTATAAAGTTTATAAAGCCTGCTCATTTGGGATCATGACATTCAGGTAGCTTGAATTGAGACGTATTGAATAACAATTTTAAGATGATATACTCTTGCAAATAGTATTTTGTTTCTCACTTGTGTAACAGGAGCTAACGAGTTTTTCTTACTACCCCAATCATTAAAAAATAAAAAAAAATCCTCCTAAATCATGTTTCATGAAGAATTTGCAACGGTAAAATTCTATTAGGTTGCATACATAATATACTAACCATATATCGAATAATTACATTCCAAAACAAAGATAAAGTTTGAATGTGTACAAGTAATTAACAAAAAAAAGAGTGCAACAGTTTTAATAAACTTCAAATTACCCACTTAAAACCTAATTATAATTATGAAAGTTAGCTTAGGGATAAAGTAGCCCTTATCCCCTAACATAAAGGAATAGAAGAGTTAATATTAAACCAGCATATTAAAACAGAAAGCCATCATTCTACAAAAAGGCCAAGCACAAAGAGAGATTAGGGAGAAGAAAGTAAAGTCATTTACTGTGCAATTGGTTATAGGAAAGAACAGCTATCAGATATTGATGATAAAATCTGAACCAAGTCAGCTTGAATCACCTTGTGATTTACAAAGATTTGAAGACATATATTTTGGAAAACGTTTGCGAATGATTTGAGCGCTGAGCAGGAGTTTAATGAAAAGCTCGTCGTTCATAGCTAGGAAAAAAAAACTGAAATAATAACGACAACCAGTTTATTTACATGGTATCAGTTGATGTTATGAAGAGAAGTAGAAAGTAAAGAACATCAGAATCAAGCAAACACTCTCTTGCCAAAAACCTACTGACTGATTTATTAATATTGACAGATGAATATTTTTAACTAAAATCATCGATAGTTTAAAATGTCATTTCAGCCACTGCCTTCAATGAGCGCAAGTCCTTCGTTTCACAAGTCCTTTCCTTCATTTCAAAACATACAGTACATTACGTAACTAGTAATAGATGTGATCCTCTAGATAAAATTACATTAAATTATGTCATCTCATACAATTTTCCTCTCACTTGCATCTAGATTAAATGTCTTGTCAAGAAACTGATAAAGTAATCAGTTTCTTCCAGCTGGAGGAATGGCTCAAGAAAAGGCTTAGTAATAAAATCAGGCAGAAAATATGGACAATCTAAAAAAAAGGCTCGGTTTTATTTAATGAACAAATGTTTTGGAACCATGAACGTATGCCACACATTATATAAGGACTGGGCCACAGAGGCTTAGTCCCTGCTTTTAAGGAGCTCATGGTAAATGAGAAGAGACAAAGAGACAATTAAAGACAAAAATGTTCAACAGTAAAGGCAAGTAGGAAGACTAGAGAGGGGCGCACATGAAACTGCCTCTTCACTTGGGTGAAGATTTCACAAATGGGGTTACATATAAGATGATTCTTAGAGTTCAAAGAATAAAGAGAACATTGAGACTGAAGCAACTGCATAAAAGTGTGGTAGAGCATGACACATTTGTCCCCAATCCCCAGGGCCATGGATAGGACAGGTACCAGCCCACATAGCAGGAGGTGAGCAGTGAGCAAGTGAAGCTTCATCTGTATTTGCAGCCACTCTCCAGTGCTAGCAGCACCGCCTCAGCTCCATCTCAGATCATCAGGTATTAGATTCTCATAGAGGCATCGGTCCCTGGTACCAAAAAAGGCTTGGACCAGTGCAATGGTTCGGTGCCATTTGGAGAATTGAATGTTTCTATGGTAGAATATTTTCCTCTTTCTTAGTGAATTTTCTTATCAGGCTTTAGTAAAGTCAGACTCATTCATAATGTTAAATAAAGATGCCCTTGAAACAGATCAAATTGTCAAATGTCTATTAAGCTAACTGAAGAGAGCAAAATGCCAAAAATACAGCGCACGGTGAACTTCCCAGTGAAATACTAAGGGTCTTTAAAAAGAAGGTTCAATATCTATGCTTTGTTTACATAAAGTTTTATTTCAGTGCTATCTAGAAAATGTTTTAAATAATTAAGTGATTATATTGCAAATATTTTTGAGGGCATAATAATGTATTATTTATCTTTGAACATTCCCCTATTCTTCCACTATTCCTCACATCTCTCCCCAAAGTCCCATAAAACTTTTTGCGTAGACTTCTAGTGTAGGGAATATGTATTAAAAAGAAGACTTATTAGGTGATGAATGAATCAGTAGTTACCTGCTTATTTTCCAAGACAAAACAATTGACTATTGACAGACAAGAATTTAAGTAAAATGCTTCAATTATCTAACAAATGTCTAAGTGAAAAGCAATGTAGCATATAAAATTATAGTTATTTTTTGAACTAAGCATGAATTAAATCTCCCATAGCAATCTTGACAAACTAAAGCATTATTAAATACCATAGTAAATTATAAAAAAATCAGAAAGTGAAACACTTTTATTGTGCATAATTAGAATACTGGATATAACATACTCTCTGCACCCACCTTATAAAAATGTATAATTTTTACCTCTCCTGAACTTGACACACAAGAAGAAGCATGTAAACTAAAATTTCTAACATGAACAAAGATCTGTATATAAATTGAAATAGGAAACACAG
>NW_011888889.1:4319778-4322522 GCF_000151845.1 Pteropus vampyrus | reverse complement strand
ATCAATAATGAAAAGTGGTAATATGATCAGCCAATAAGTACTAAGTAAGGAGAATTAGTATATACCTGATTCAATATGAGGCATGGGACACTGATAGGTAGGTGGAGGGAATATGAATTAAATAAAAGAAATGACCTTAGCTCTGTCTTCGAGGAATTTAAAATTATAATTGGAGAGGTGCAACACAATTACATTTAGTTTGTTCTTTCCTATCTCCAAATTATTTTAAACAGTCATTTATTTCCCTTTTCCCCACTTTTCATATTCTTCAATACAATTTTATGTACTATTAGACATTCTAGTAACAAGAAAAGGGCACTCTAGATATTTATGAAAAGAAAAGATTCCAAGATGGAGCTCAGTTCTAGGGAAAACTGAGTAATTTTGATTAATAGCACATTGTAAGGGAAAGAAGGTATCAGTTTAAACTTCACTTGATGGCTATTATTTTTGAATTCCCCAAAGTCTTTCTGAACATTAAGAAAATAAAAAGAAGTATTAATTACATGTTTAACAGATGTGTTCATACCATATGTTTTTTATAAAATTATGATACAAGAAAGTTGTATTCATATGTGTTATTTGTAACTATAAAGAACATTAGCGACCTTGGAAAAATCAGTATGTATACAATTTTGTGCCACTGTATAATATTTGGAGCATTATTTTACAGTTATAAATTACCATGCCTCTTCTTTCTGGACTTTTATAATGTCTCATTAGTCATAGTTATAATTTTTTTTCACTTAATTAAATTTATTGTTGATTAACAGCATTATATACGTTTTAGCGTACAATTCTATAATATATCACCTGTACATTGTATTGTATTCTATCCCCTGAAGTCTACTTTCCTTCTGTCACCATATATTTGATCCCCTTTGGTTATTACTTATTTAAGCTATGTCCTTGGTCAGAAAATCATACCTTTAAAATATTGTTTTAAAATGATTGTATGATGTACTTTCCAGAAATGTATTTTGGCAAAAAAGGCAGGGATGCTTGTTTTTAAGCTTTGTAGTCCTAATCATAAATGTACTTAAAATTCAGAGAACGCAGAAATAAACCTCAAGTGGATTAATCAGGAAAACTTCCAGATAGATAAAGGGCTTAGGCTAAGCCTTCAATAAAAAAGTAGTATTTAGCCAGGTTAAGAAGCAAAGGGTCATGGGGCAAGAAAGAAGATATAGAGATAGAAAAATAATAATTAAAAAAAATACTGTAAACTCTTTCCTGATTAGAAAAGAGTTCATGTTGAAGAATGTGGGACAATACATTTGTGTAATTATTTTTGTGTGTGTGTAGGACTTTAAAATGTAAAAATTCCTTCCATAAATATGGACGTATTCTACCATCAAAAATACCTACTTTAGAAGTAGGTAAAACAGAAATCATTTCTCTATAGAAATAAAAAGTGTACAGTCCAGAGACCTTCTTGAGATTCCATTTTTCTCAGTAAAATGGGAATTTCCTATAAAATAATTGATCGAAAACTAACTTCAGGCCCTTTCATATACCCAACAAATATTTATGGAGCAGCCACATTTTTATACAAAAATGTATAAAAATTATACATTTTTATCTGTAATGGAACAGATAAAAATATCCACTCTTGCAAAGATTATATTTTATAATGGAATACAGATAATAAAAATAGCAAAAAGTAAATTATATGCTGTGGTATACAAGTGTTTCAAAGAAAAGAAATAGAACAGCAAAAGGGACGTCAATTTGATAGGTTGAATAGATCCCATTGCACTTTTAAGTAAGTTTATCAGGGTAAACCTTATTCAGAAGAGTCCATAAGATATCTGAAGGAAGACAATACCAGCAGAGAAAAAGGGCCAGTGTGTAGAGTCTCTAAATCATGAATTTTTCTGGCATATTAGGAGAATGACAAGAAGAGCAGGGTGATTGTCAGTAATACTGGAGGAAGGTGAAGGTAACGAGGGTGCGGATGAGGCAAGCTAATCATGCAGTTATTCACAGTCATTAAAAAAACAACCTTTTACTCAGTAAAAAAATAGAACCATTGGAGGATTTGGTACAGAGGAATAATGTGATCTGACTTAGGGAAACTCATTAATTCAGGCAAGAGATGATGGAGGGTCATTGAGGTAGTAATATCCATAGAAGTCATGAGAAGTAGACAGATTATGATATAACATATTTTAAAAATACACTCAAAGAATTATTTGACCAATTGGATGGGGAGTATGAGTAAAAGAGAAGAATTAAGGATAATGACAACATTTGGCCTGGGTAAATGTAATAATGGAGCAAGAATAAATTGAGATGAAAAAGATTGGGAAAGAACACGTTTTTCATTTGTCCAAGTGGATATGTAAATGTGGAGTTCAGCAGAGCAATACAATCTGTAGATACAAATATCGATGTATGAATTATCATATGGATGGTGCTTAGAGACCTAAGAGTAGAAATGGTCATCCAAAGAGTTTGTATAGAAAGAGAAGAGGCCCGAGGACTCAAACATGAAACCCTCCAAAGAGGTATAGGAGGACAGAAGCCTGAAAATTGACTGAAAGAGATTAATTGTTGAATTTGGAAGAAAACTCAGAATATGTGTTGTCCTGAGAACAAAATAAAGAAAAATGTATCAAATAAGGGCGGTGAGCAACCATCAAATGCAGCAGAAGCTTACTGAGAACTGACTACTGGATTTAACAACATGAGGCTCTTCTGAGTTTCTTGAGGGCAAGACTATGTTTTTAATTATTATTTAT
>NW_011888889.1:4315775-4318388 GCF_000151845.1 Pteropus vampyrus | reverse complement strand
CTGGGACACACCAAAACAAGAACCGACCTCATGGGCCTTATCAGAACTCTATTCAGTCACTTTCAACTTAGCAATGTCTTACACAAAATAGTATTTAAAATTAAAAGAGGGCAGACCGAAGAGACAAAATAACAATAATAATATTCAACCACAAAGAATTAGCTCAAAGAAAAATTAGAAAAAAATAAAGCTTGAAAAACAAATTAAGTAGCTGAAAAGCAACATTCTTACCACATTAGTTTGCAATAAAATATAATTAATAAAGAGAAAGTACATAAATAGTACTTGAACATTTTCTTTAATTAAAAGAAACATCTCTTTGCATGAGGTAAAACATCCTGAGAATCAAACAACCATCTCAATCTGCTGAGCACGTATCAGGCAAAGAAGGCAGATTCCTCTGGCCTCTGTCGCTACCAGGGCAACAGGAATAATTAATATACCTTAGGAGAACCACAGGAGGTAAAAAATCACCTCATGTTTCTTTAGACAGATTACAAAATTTTACCCTACGTACACACGCTTGCTTCTCTTTGTTCTTTTAATAGAATCTTGGCTGGAGATTACATTTTCTAGCCTTCTTCTCATCTTCGTAGGCCAATGAGTTATGAATAGAAGCAAAGTTTACAATTTTTAACCATTTTCCATGAAGAAGCTAATTGCCTTTCACTTTTTTCACCTTCCCTGGTGTTGGAATGTGGTCATGGTTCTGAGAGCTAGCTTTCACATGTAGAATGTGTCAATAATTTAAAGGATGACATTGCCACAAGACAAGAACCTGGGTTCCTAATGGTCATGAGTAACAAAACTGCTTCCCCATGTGGATGGCACACAACACCCACTTCTGGACTTTTATATGAGGGAGAAATTAACTGTTACATTCGGCCAATGCACTTTTGAGTTCATTTGTTACTGTTGCTTTAGCGTACACCCTAACCAATTCACATATAAGTCCTAGCATAGTTTCCAACACAAAAGTATACTCCTCTCTCCATCATATACATATACATATATATACATATACATATATACACATATATGTATATATAAAATATGTACACACTCATATATTCAACAAATATTTATTATATGCCAGATTATTAAGTACCTTTATCAGTTCCTAAATTTTTGAGCAAGTTTTACATATGCATTTTTACTTTCTGAAAGGGTCAATGAAGAAACATGAATAATAATATTTTTTAAAATAGCTTACATTATCAGATTTCACAAAGGAAGTAAATAAAGCTCAACTGAATGTTCATCTCTATTGAAAGCCTTAGGAATTCCCCAATTATAAATGTTTTTAATGCAAAAAAAGTGAGTTTTTTAAGTTCTAATGTCTATTGTGCCAAGTTTGCTCCAAGCGAATCCAATTATTTGTCAGTAGGGAATATAAAATTACTAGATTTGTAAATAATATTAATAATAGAGGAGTTAACTAACGGTAAATAATAGTGTTCACTACAAACACATATCAATGAGGACAGTAATTTTTCCTATGCAGAGCTATAATAAAGGAAAAACAATCAGAAGAAAACAATACCATCACCATGATCAAATACCTAATTCTTATAAAAACAAGTTTTCACAAAAAACACATATCCTCCTTTATATCTAAAATTCTTCCTTAGGTATTTTCATCCATTTGGCATGTATCTTTACTTATTAGTCAACTGTCTAAATGTTTAAAACTATTTGTTTTATACAATTGTTGAGTAAATACACAAATTGTTTTTTTGCCACCTTATCTGACATTTAAACTGATAATATTGTTGTTGCAATATAGTGCATTAGTATTTAAATTTGTTCACTTTGTTTAGTGCTCCATAATTTAAGAATAAGTTATTGTTCTTTCAGTATAATTGAAATATGTATTAACATACTACCATGTCTTGATTAAATTTCATATTTTTAAAACTTTATAATTGATTACTGTTTTCTTTTCATGGATCATCCAGTGACACTTTACAGTAACAGCTTCTTCTGATGCATGGCCACTGGGTGCCGAGGACAGGCTTTTCAGAAGGCGTACAGATGATCTCTGTTCTACTGTAACTTATGATCGAGGCTGAAGAATATTTATAGTATGATGCTGTTCTTGTTTTACTGCATAGTATTTTTATGGTCTTGCAAGCATGATATGGGCAGATTAATGTGGAGAAAAAAATCTAGCTGGGGCTTCATACAGAGAGAATTCTTTATCAACAACTGACCATTACTTGGAGGTAAACAGTCTTAGAACAGCCCCCCAAGTTTCACCTGTGGGGCTCATTATATATAGCCTTCACATTAATGACATAGATGAATTAATTAATGCATTAAATTTGAAGATGACATGAAAGGTAGCAGAATTACTATCATCTTGAAATGTCAAAACTAGAATTTACAGCATTCTGAACTTAGGAAAAACATGGTGGGGTCCTAAAGAAATGAATTTAGATAGCAACCTTTCATCCAAAGCCAAAGTCCATTTACAAAGAAAAAAAGACTTTCATACTATTGCTATAGTCAACTCTTGAGAAATGGCAGCTTACATTCTAAAAGGTTAAATGTAAGTCCACAAAATGTCAAATGATTAACATAACTCAGGAGTATAATGTTTTTGCTATTTCC
>NW_011888889.1:4311420-4313895 GCF_000151845.1 Pteropus vampyrus | reverse complement strand
ATTTTCTTAACTAGAAAAGCTGGAATACCATTATAGAAATGAAGTTGTACTCGTCTGTATGAGTGTAGGAAAATGCATTGCTCACAATTTTTATCTACTTAGGGCAATGCTACCAAATTTTATGACTTACTCATATACCTCTAATATTTGATTTACTCGACATTATTTTGATCTATAGATTGAGTAATAACTTAAGCCCCAAGGGAAGTATAGCTAGCAGAAATATACATCTTTGTATTTTTTTAAAGTCCTGATGTTATGCTAAAAGTTAAATATGTAATCTGAATTCATTAGTCCACTTTATTTAGCATTCATTTAACCTCACAAACATGCTTTTCTTTCTGTTTATTTTACCATTAATCAAAGTAGTTTTTAATTAAATTTATTGAAATGACATTGGTTAATAAAAAAATTTAGGTTTCAAGCATACAATTCAATAATATATCACATGTATACTGCATTATGTGTTCACCACCCAAAGATAAATTTCCATCTGTCACCGTATACGTCGATAGCTCTTAATTTTTAATTACAAGGGTTAATTTCAGCAATCCAAAAGTGAATACTAATACTACTTTTGTTATTAGTTGAGATGAAAGACTATCAGTATAAGTTTTTATACCTTTTCCAGAAATTTTTACCAAAAAGACACAATTTAGTCAATATAATACTTAGTTTGACATTTTATATATTTTTCAATAAATAAAAACAGCTATTTTACTGAGATATCCTTTTCAGGAAGTATTTTAAACACTTTAAGTAAGTTTTATTCCCCACCATTGACTTCTATCAAGTTGAAAAAGAAATATTTTTATGAGTTATAATAAATATATTTGTGTCCATAGTACCAATCCACACGAGCAATGAATTGCAAACTTTGGCTAGCACAGGGCTGGCACTGCAGGGAAAGCAGTTGCCAGGAGACCTCTGCTGCCTGCAAGAGTTGTAGTATTGTGTCTGGAGAGTACAGGGGTCTGTGGGCCCGCCCCAGATGGCAGCTGGTCTCACTATGATCCGTGACTACAGCAGGAACGCCCAGGCACAGAAGTTGCAGCAAAACTGAGGCTGTATTAGCCTGGCGGCCCTTGTCACCCTGAGATTCCATTTCACCCAAGCCACAAAATACCTGCAGCCTATTGACAGGCAGCCTCTCCTGCCCTGCTTGGCTCTGGGGTTGCACATTCTGCACAGGCAACAGACCTTGGCTAGCGCAATGAGCGCATTTTGAGGAAAACACTTTTGGGCAGACCACTGCTGCTTGTATGAACTGCAATATCTCTTGAGTGGATCACAGGGGTCTGTGGGGCTGCTCCAGAGAGAAGTTTGTCTTCACGTGATCTGACTACTACGGGAACATGCAGACACAGGAATTGCAGAAAATTGATGGCCCTTGACTCCCTGAGCTCCTGCACCATCCAATACACAAAGTGCCCACCACATGTTCATAGGCAGCTGCTCCTGCCCTGGGGTGGTGCATACAGGCCTGAGGTGGGCAGCAGCTGACCTTGCTACGACTAGAAACTTGTACGAGAAGCCACAGAGACAGCTCTGGCATGTAAACTGACACTGCAGTGGCAGGTGGAAATTTGCTAAATAGATCCAGAAGACCTCTGGAGTCCCTGCACCATCCAACATGCATATAACCCAGAGGCTCTTCCAGTTTCAGAGACTTACAGGCAACTGACAGGCAGTGTCAGGCCTTGAGGAGCACTGGTCCCTCTGCTAAACTGCCCTAGGTCAGGACGGGGGATAACCAGACCGCTGCCTACAGTGTTGTCTCCTCCATTTGCCTGTAGATCCAGCATAGGCAACAACCATCTGTGGGTTGCTTTGTAGCTCCCACCAGGTAGCCCTGAGAAATGAAAAGCAGCAGCTGACCTTGGCCTACTGGGGAGCCCCTCCCAAGGGACCACAAAACTAACACATCTGGTGGTTGGCACTAGACAACAAAAGAGCAAATCTTGACTAGCCTCAGTAACAATACACACAAAGAGTGGTTGCAACAAGTACACAAGCCTGCTAGGGCAAATCCCACTCAGTGGGATCAGCCCCCACACAGCAAATCTTACACTGTGGGTGCAGCCAGTTCCCACAGTTAGTCAGCCTGAGCATCAATCCCATCCACTGATATACTAACAATAATAAAGGCTTGGCAACAACAAAGATCACACACAACCCACACAAAGATCACATCCAGAGTTCCCGGCATAGGAGATCAGGGAGAGTATGCCACTGGGCCACACAGGACACCTTCCACATTAGGCCATCTGACCAAGGATGAGAGACAAAACAAATATTCCTGACACATAGAAATGAACACAGAGAGGCTAATAAAATGAGAAAACAAAGAAACATGCCACAAATGAAACAACAGAAGAAAACTCCAGAAAATAAGCTAAATGAAGTGGAGGCAAGCAACCTACCAAAGACGGACTTCAAATTAATGGATATAAGAATGTTCAACAAACTTAGGAC
>NW_011888889.1:4308221-4311370 GCF_000151845.1 Pteropus vampyrus | reverse complement strand
CTAATAAAATGAGAAAACAAAGAAACATGCCACAAATGAAACAACAGAAGAAAACTCCAGAAAATAAGCTAAATGAAGTGGAGGCAAGCAACCTACCAAAGACGGACTTCAAATTAATGGATATAAGAATGTTCAACAAACTTAGGACAAGAATGGATGTGCACAATGAGAACCTCAACAGAGAGATAATAAGCATAAAAAAGGACATAGAAACCATAAAAAAAAGAACCAGACAGAAATGAAAAATATACTTGAAGGATTCAACAGTAGAGTGGATGAAGCAGAAGATCTAACCAGCAAACTGGAAGACAAGGTAGCAGAATAAACCCATTCAGAACAACAAAAAGAAAAAAAGAATTGTAAAAAATGACGATAATTTAAGAGACCACTGGGACAACATGAAGCATAACAATATTCAGATTATAGGAGTACCTGAAGAAGAAGAGAGAGAGCAAGAGATTTAGAATCTATTTGAAGAAATAATGACAGAAAACTTCCCTAACCTGGCAAAGGAATTAGACATAAAAGTTCAAGAAGCACAAAGAGTCCAAAATAAGAGAAATTCAAACAGACTCACACCAAGAAACTTCATAATTAAAGTGCCAAAGATCAAGGAGAGAATCTTAAAAGCAGCAAGAGAAATGCAGCTAGTTATATATAAGGGTAACCCCATAGGAATGTCTGCTGATTTTTCAATGGAAATTGCAGGGACTGGCAAGAAATATTCAAAGTTATGGAAAACAAGAATCTACAACCATGAATACTCTACCCAACAAAGCTTTCAATTAAAATAGAAGGTGAGATAAAGGGACTAGCAAGAAATATTTAAGTTATGAAAAAACGAGAATCTATAACCACAAATACTCTACCCTGCAAAGCTTTCAATTCAAATAGAAGGTGAGATAAAGAGCTTTCCAGACAGGGAAAAGCTTAAGGAATTCATTACCAACGAGCCAGTATTAAGAGAAATGTTAAAGGGACTTCTGTAAAAAGAGAAGGGATAAAAAAGAAAATAGAAAAAACAAATACGAATAATAAAATGGCAGTAACTAAGTACATATCAGTAATCACTTTAAATGTAAATGGATTAAATGCTCCAATCAAAACACATAGGGTAGTCAAATGGATAAGAAAACAAGAACCATACATATGCTGTGTACAAAAAAACACACTTCAGATCAAATGACACTCACAGACTGAAAGTAAAAAGATGGAAAAAGAAATTTCCTGCAAATGGAAATGAAATAAGTCAGGGTAGCAGTACTTATATCAGATAAAATAGACTTTAAAACAAAATCCATAATGAAAGACAAAGAAGAGCATTACATAATGATAAAGGGATTGATAAATCAAGAGGTCATAACCCTAGTAAACATATACGCACCCAACATTGGAGCACCTACATAAATAAAGCAATTATTGACTGACATAAAAGGAGAGATCAACAGTAATACATTCATAGTAGGGGACTTAAACACTTCATAGACACCAATGGACAGATCTTCTAGGCAAAAAATCAATATAGAAACAATGGGCCTAAAAGACACACCAGACCAGATGAATTTAACAGATATTTTCAGAGCATTTTATTCCAAAGCAGGAAAATATACATTCTTCTCAAGTGCACATGAAACTATTTCCTGGATAAACCACAATGTTAGGACACAAAACAAGTCTCAATAAAATTAAGAAGAATGAAATCATATCAACTGCCTTCTCCAATCACAATGGTATGATACTAGAAATCAACTACAAGAAAAAAACTGGAAAATACATAAACACATGGAGACTAAAAACACGCTACTAAACAATGACTGGGTTATCAAAGAGATCAAGGAAGAAATCAAAAGATACCTAGAGGCAAATGAAAATGAAAAGCAACGACTCAAAATCTACGAGATACAGTAAAAGCAGTCATAAGAGAGAAATTCGTAGCAATACAGGACTACCTCAAGAAACAAGATAAAGCTCAAATAAACAATCTAACCTTGCACTTAAAAGAACCAGAAAAAGAACAGCAAACAAAGCCCAAAGTGAATAGAAAGAAGGAAATAATAAAGATCAGAGGAGAAATAAACAAAATAGTCTAGAAAAACAATACCTGATAAAATCAAGACCTGGTTTTTTGAAAGGGGATTGACTCTTAACCAGACTCATCAAGGAAAAGAGAGGGGACTCAAATAGATAAAATCAGAAATGTAAGAGGAGAAATAACTATGAACTCCACAGAAATATAAAAAATCATTAAAAATGCTACAAGCAATTATATGCCAACAAATTAGACAATCTGGAAGAAGTGGAGACATTCCTAGAAACAAAATCTCCCAAGACTGAATCAAAAACAAACAGAAAATCTGAACCAACCAATTTCCACCAATGAAATAGAATCAGTAATCAAAAACCTCCAAAAAAACAAAAGTCCTGGACCAGATGGCTTCACAGGCAAATTTTACCAAACATTCAAAGAAGAATTATCACTTATTCTTCTCATACTATTCCAAAAAATTCAAGAAGAGAGAAGGCTCTCTAACTCCTTTTATGAAGCCACCATTACTTTGATTCCAAAATCAGACAAAAGATATTACAAAAAAGAAAACTATAGGCCAATATCTCTTATGAACATTGATGCAAAAATCCTCAACAAAATGTTAGCAAACTGAATTCAGCAATACATTAAGATTATCATACACCATGATCAAATTGGATTTATTCCTGGGATGCAAGGTTGGTACAATATCCGCAAATCAATTAATGCAATACATCACATTAATAAATCAAAATATAAAAACCGTATGATCATATCGATAGATGTAAGAAAAGCGTTCGACAAAATCCAGCATCCATTTGATAAAAACTCTCAGCAAAGTAGGAATAGAGGGAACATACCCCAATATAATAAAGGCTGGATATGACAAACTTAGAGCTAACACCATCCTCAATGGGGAAAGGCTAACAGCGTTTTCTTTAAGATCAGGAATAAGACAAGGATGCCCACTTTCCCCACTCCTCTTAAACATTGTACTGGAAGTCTTAGCCACAACAATAAGACGAGAAAGAGAAATAAAAGGTATCCAAATTGGAAAGGAAGAAGTAAAACTCTCTTTATTTGCCAATGACATGACACTATATATAGAGAATCCTAAAGATTC
>NW_011888889.1:4304343-4307716 GCF_000151845.1 Pteropus vampyrus | reverse complement strand
AATGGATAAGAAAACAAGAACCATACATATGCTGTGTACAAAAAAACACACTTCAGATCAAATGACACTCACAGACTGAAAGTAAAAAGATGGAAAAAGAAATTTCCTGCAAATGGAAATGAAATAAGTCAGGGTAGCAGTACTTATATCAGATAAAATAGACTTTAAAACAAAATCCATAATAAAAGACAAAGAAGAGCATTACATAATGATAAAGGGATTGATAAATCAAGAGGTCATAACCCTAGTAAACATATACACACCCAACATTGGAGCACCTACATAAATAAAGCAATTATTGACTGACATAAAAGGAGAGATCAACAGTAATACATTCATAGTAGGGGACTTAAACACTTCATAGACACCAATGGACAGATCTTCTAGGCAAAAAATCAATATAGAAACAATGGGCCTAAAAGACACACCAGACCAGATGAATTTAACAGATATTTTCAGAGCATTTTATTCCAAAGCAGGAAAATATACATTCTTCTCAAGTGCACATGAAACTATTTCCTGGATAAACCACAATGTTAGGACACAAAACAAGTCTCAATAAAATTAAGAAGAATGAAATCATATCAACTGCCTTCTCCAATCACAATGGTATGATACTAGAAATCAACTACAAGAAAAAAACTGGAAAATACATAAACACATGGAGACTAAAAACACGCTACTAAACAATGACTGGGTTATCAAAGAGATCAAGGAAGAAATCAAAAGATACCTAGAGGCAAATGAAAATGAAAAGCAACGACTCAAAATCTACGAGATACAGTAAAAGCAGTCATAAGAGAGAAATTCGTAGCAATACAGGACTACCTCAAGAAACAAGATAAAGCTCAAATAAACAATCTAACCTTGCACTTAAAAGAACCAGAAAAAGAACAGCAAACAAAGCCCAAAGTGAATAGAAAGAAGGAAATAATAAAGATCAGAGGAGAAATAAACAAAATAGTCTAGAAAAACAATACCTGATAAAATCAAGACCTGGTTTTTTGAAAGGGGATTGACTCTTAACCAGACTCATCAAGGAAAAGAGAGGGGACTCAAATAGATAAAATCAGAAATGTAAGAGGAGAAATAACTATGAACTCCACAGAAATATAAAAAATCATTAAAAATGCTACAAGCAATTATATGCCAACAAATTAGACAATCTGGAAGAAGTGGAGACATTCCTAGAAACAAAATCTCCCAAGACTGAATCAAAAACAAACAGAAAATCTGAACCAACCAATTTCCACCAATGAAATAGAATCAGTAATCAAAAACCTCCAAAAAAACAAAAGTCCTGGACCAGATGGCTTCACAGGCAAATTTTACCAAACATTCAAAGAAGAATTATCACTTATTCTTCTCATACTATTCCAAAAAATTCAAGAAGAGAGAAGGCTCTCTAACTCCTTTTATGAAGCCACCATTACTTTGATTCCAAAATCAGACAAAAGATATTACAAAAAAGAAAACTATAGGCCAATATCTCTTATGAACATTGATGCAAAAATCCTCAACAAAATGTTAGCAAACTGAATTCAGCAATACATTAAGATTATCATACACCATGATCAAATTGGATTTATTCCTGGGATGCAAGGTTGGTACAATATCCGCAAATCAATTAATGCAATACATCACATTAATAAATCAAAATATAAAAACCGTATGATCATATCGATAGATGTAAGAAAAGCGTTCGACAAAATCCAGCATCCATTTGATAAAAACTCTCAGCAAAGTAGGAATAGAGGGAACATACCCCAATATAATAAAGGCTGGATATGACAAACTTAGAGCTAACACCATCCTCAATGGGGAAAGGCTAACAGCGTTTTCTTTAAGATCAGGAATAAGACAAGGATGCCCACTTTCCCCACTCCTCTTAAACATTGTACTGGAAGTCTTAGCCACAACAATAAGACGAGAAAGAGAAATAAAAGGTATCCAAATTGGAAAGGAAGAAGTAAAACTCTCTTTATTTGCCAATGACATGACACTATATATAGAGAATCCTAAAGATTCTACCCAAAAACTCTTAGAACTGATCAATGAGCTCAGTAAAGTGGCGGGTTACAAAATAAATATTTAGAAGTCAGTGGCATTTTTATACACCAATGATGAACTTTTAGAAAGAGAAATTAAGAAAACAATCCCATTTACGATTTCATTGAAAATAATAAAATACCTGAGAATCAAATTAACCAAGGAGGTAAAAGACCTGTTCTCAGAAAATTATAAGTCATTGAAAAAAGAAACTGAAGATATGAATCAATGGAAGCAAATACCGTGCTCATGGGTAGGAAGAATCAACATCATAAAAATGGCCATAGTACCCAGAGCAATCTATAGATTCAATGCAATCTCTATCAAAATACCAATGTCTTTTTTCAGAGAGCTAGAACAAATATTCCTAAAATTTTGTAGGGAAACAAAAGGGAAAAAAATAAACAAATGGGACTACATCAAACTAAAAAATTTTTGTACAATAAAGGAAACCAACAAAACAAAAAGACAACTGATTGATTGGGAGAAGGTATTCTTTAATGATACATCTGATAACAGATTAATATCCAAAATATACAAAGAACTCATACAACTCAACAACAACAAAAAAAAACTAACAATCCAATTAAAAAATGGGCAGAAGACCTGAACAGATACTTCTCCAAAGAGGAAATACAGATGGCCAATAGACATATGAAAAGATGCTCAATTTGCATCAGAGAAATGCAAATTAAAACCACAATGAGATATAACCTGACATGTGTCAGAATGGCTATCATCAATAAATCAAATGACAAATGTTGGCAGGGACGTGGAGAAAAGGAAACTCTTATACATTGTTGGTGGGATTGCAAGTTGGTACAGCTGCTATGGAAAACAGTATGGAGGTTTCTCAGAAAATTAAAAACGGATATACCTTTTGACTCAGCAATTGCACTTCTAGGTATTTATCCAAAGAAAACCAAAATAATAATTCGTAAAGATCTATACACCTCAATATTCATGGCAGCACAATTCACAATAGCCAAGATATGGAAGCAACCTAAATGCCCATCAACAGATGATTGGCTAAAGAAATTATGGTTCATATATACAATGGAATATTACTCAGCCATTAAAAAATGAAATCCTACCATTCGCAATGACATGGATGGACCTAGAGGTTATTATGCTGAGTGAAATAAATCAAACAGAGAAAGATAAATACCATATGATTTCACTTATATGTGGAATCTAAGGAACAAAAAGAACAAACTAATCAAAAACAGAGGGAGGTTGAGCTGGGAGAATGGGGCGAAGGGTTAAAGAAGTACAAATTAGTAGTTGATAGATGGAGTTGATAGATGGTCATGGAGATGGGGAG
>NW_011888889.1:4301110-4303498 GCF_000151845.1 Pteropus vampyrus | reverse complement strand
TTAGTTAAAATATTATTATTATAATGAAAATTTAGGTAGAAATTTTATGGTTAAGTCTCAAGCTTTGCATGTATTTTCACATCAAACTTTTCAAATATAAAACTATATTAGCTGTCAGGACATCCTATGAAGTAAAGTAGGTATTTACCATAAACCAACTCAAATCATTTTGTTCCAACCCAGGAAATTAAATATTATATCTCAATTGTCATTTACTTGCTCAAAAAGTCTTTTCTCCTTTACTTAAAGGGTCACTTCTCCAACCAAGAGAAATATTTCCCATTGTTTCTGGGTTTAATGTCACTCTCATTTTACCCAAGATCTTGCTTAATCTATTATTCTTTATTTTATATAATAAAAATCCCTCATTTAATATATTAATAAATATGTACAGGGCCATTATTATTTGATAACTACTGTAATGGAATCTGGGGCAAAAATGGAAAAAAAAAAGGACACATTTTCTACCTTACAGAAATTATATTTTACATGGGGCCAAATACAAGAAAACAAGGAACTGGAATGCTGGTGAGGTGCAATGACAGTTGATATAATGGTTACTATAGTGACATCATTAAGTGTCACCTACCAGAGTCTTGGTTATCTAAACAAGGCTTGCAGAAGAAAAGATGGCTGAAGAAGATATTATTCAAGCAAAAGTATTGAAATATTAAATAACTGAAACAACATATAGAAAGATCTAGAGGTGAGAGGTCTAAGGACCTGAAAGAAATTTGTTGTGATAGGATATTAGAAGACAAGATGAAACATACTGACAGGCAAAGTTGGGCCATAAGCAAAATCTGATTTTAGAGAACCTAGTATTGATCTTAAGAATGAATTATTTCATGAAAAGAATTAGGAGATAGTGAAGAGTTTTAAGCAGGAAGGTAATATAATTCCATTTTCACTTTAGAAAGATTACTTTACTTTAAGTACAATATAAAAAATAAAATCAATAGATTCAAAACAAGAAGAGAGAGAACCAGTTAGATATTTACTGAACTGTAAGGGCAAGAGATGTTGGTGAACTGACTAATAATGAAGATGAAAAGTGAACAAATTCAAGATATTGTTATAAAATTAATGTGACTGAAAGAAGATATTAAAATCTATACTGATGTCAGATTTCTTGTTTGGACAAATGGGCTATCAGAAAAAAGAGCTTGTGTGTAGGGGTTGATCAATGTAAGCCATTTTGACTTTCAGATGAGAAAGAGACACTTAAGTAGAAATGTCTATTTGTCAGCTGCTGCATGTATCAGAAGCTCAGAAGAGAAGGTATATTTGAAAATCAGTTTGAGTATCACTAGTATATGGAAAGTAACTTAAATCTTGAGATTGGATGAGGCTAATTGAATGAATTACTATAAATGCTAAGGATAGTTCCAGCTGATATGGTCTAAATAGTTTTATCTATCAAAGGACAAAAATCACAACTTTAAAACAAAAAACAAAACAAAAATAAAAATAAAAGAGTATCATTATGAAAACTCAGAAGACTAAAAGAAATGATTTATTTCTAAGTCTTCTAAAAGATTATAGAAATGATTTATCACTAAATCCACTGGACTCTTTTAAATCCTTATATCTCTCAACTATGGCAGAATTTAACATTTTAGGTGGTTTCATTTTTCTGGCTTGTAAAACAATATTTTATTCTAGTTTTCTTTCAAATTCTAGCTTCATTTCAAGTTCTTATTTATTTTTCTATACATCCTTAGGAGTTTATCTTTGACACTCTCTACCTATCATTTTATCTTCCCTTCCTTGAAATATTTCTCACAACTCTAAATTTATTTACCACCTACATGTAGACAACTCCAAATTTTACATCTCTATTCCACATCTATTGAATCAGATCTGTTCAGTCTAACTTCCTACTGAACATCTCAACTAAATTCTAGTATTTCAGTTTATTATGCCCTCCAAACCTACCCTCTCCCTTTCCATTTCCTATTTCCATTAATATGATCTCTACTTAAAGTTAAATAAGTCATAATCCTGAGGCATAGCCAAAACTCCTCACTTTGTCCCCTCTCTCTGATTCAGTTGGCCAAGAAATACTACTGATTCTACTATGTCACACTTCATGAAGCCTACTATATTGTCTCATCAATTACTACAGTGGCAGGTCCAGAGTAGGTGATTAATAAGTGTTTATTTTTTTTGAATAAATGAATGAATCTTTCTTCCCTCTGCACCTACTTAAGTTTGTGTTCCTCATAACTCTATGGGAATGCATTCTCAGTAAGTCACCAAGGATAAACCATTTTCCTTCCTCTAACTCATCCTTTAAACTGAAGTCAAAGTAATTTTTATAAGTTTAAATTGAATTGGTTCAATCACTTTCTTTAAATTAATCAATATCTCCCTACCTCACCAATA
>NW_011888889.1:4300714-4301060 GCF_000151845.1 Pteropus vampyrus | reverse complement strand
CTTTAAACTGAAGTCAAAGTAATTTTTATAAGTTTAAATTGAATTGGTTCAATCACTTTCTTTAAATTAATCAATATCTCCCTACCTCACCAATATAAATTTAAATTCATCAACATGTTCTTAGCTTTACTTCCTTGGACAACTGCATTTGCTGCTACCCAAAACACTCTCTTAACCTCTTCCTAGAATGAAAATCTCCTCTTCACAGTCTGGTGAAGTCATTTCTCCTCAGACTCAGCTCAATTGTCACCTCCTCTAAACACATCCCAGCCCTTCCACTCCATCCTAAAGAGGTGATTCTAGACTTTTATTGCTTAGTAAACCTGTGAGTCTCTCTTAGCTACAT
>NW_011888889.1:4281197-4300222 GCF_000151845.1 Pteropus vampyrus | reverse complement strand
AAGGGCCATATTCTTTAACAGGAAAATAGAGTACTTCATAAAGATATTAGGAATTACCAAAGAGATAAATCAAACAAATCACTCTGTACTTTTTTTTTCCTAGGAAAACCAGATTTTAAAATATGACTTTTACCATGTTACCTACATTTACCACCTAACTTTAAGAGATTAGATTTAAATCAGAGGATTAAGAAACAAGAAATTGGGCAGAATTATAAAAGTAATTAAAGTTGCTTTTCACTTGAGTTTTAACTTTTACTTAGAGAACTCCTTGAAGTTCAAAGTCACCTTGCATTTTGCAATCTGAGAAGTCCTCACACAGCTCATTTTCTGTCCAGAAAAGAAAGGCACATCTCATTTCTACTGATACTTAGAGCCCCTGCAACTTTTGCATTCTTTGGGTATGATGAACTCCAGTAACTGTGACAATATCATATCTAAGAGCTCCAGTAACTGTGACAATATCATATCTAATATTAATAGCTGGAGACATTTGGCTAGGAGTCATTATAACAAGTTCTTCATTACTGAAGGTCATAGGGGTAACAGTGGTGTGAAATCTTGCTCTATGCAATGAAGACAATATAAATTTGAGAAGTCTTTTAGGAAATTATAAACAGGCAAGTATACTCTGTTCCTGTCTTCTCTCATAGTTCAAACTAAACTAAAACTTGCAAAAAGATAGGATAAAGTAGGAATCCAAGAATATCTCCCAAGCATCTTTCCTCAGTCAGTAATGAATTTGCTTTGGTTGCTGTGACAACCAGGCTGTCAATTATATTCTGTCTCTAGTTTTACACTACCACAACATTACTTCAAATCAGATAACAAGATGCCCCAAAACACTCTTGCACACACACACATCCCTAAGTACACATATAAAACACATGTAGCACATACTTAAACCACACACACACAGTATCTAAAGATTTCAAAATGGCTTCATTATTTAATCTGCTTCTCATATAGATTACTTTTAAAGTATTTTAACATTTTTCTTGTAAAAAATAATATTTAAAATAGCAAAATTATAGCAAATGATTTGAAATAAATCATAATAATTTCTTCAGAAGCAATTCCAAGATTTTTTATGTCTCCTCAATACTAATCCCATAGTTAAAACAGTATTAGAGTTTCCAAGTCAACAGTCTTTCATTCTGCTTTGTCTTTTGTTCAGACACACAAAGAAAACGTATTGTGTCTAAGGTAATACAGAAGCATAAATCAGGAATCATTTAATCACAATCTTCAAACCACAATGTATCTCATTTTAAAATTCATACTTTTTTATTTTTTCTTGAAGGATATAGGAATGATCATCTGTTCTATAAAATTCAAATTATGCAAATGTCAAGAAATTGTAAACCCATTTTCTAGACTATGAGCTAGAGAAAATTTTGAGTTCTTTTCCCAATTCCATAATACTGATCAGTATGAGAATAAAAAGAATAAAAGAGTCAGTTTTAGTGTAATTCTACTGTTTGCAATGTTTGATAATAAAAATCAGCAAAATCATATAGGCTGACTAAGATGATAATGACATACAGAATTACTTCAAAACAAAAGCTACTTTCTTAAAAGTGTATCTCTCTAGGGATAAAGGACTTTAGAGAATGATTTAGATAATTTCCTATTTTACTGCTATACAATAAAGCCATTTATCTATGGTTCATTACTACTTACAAAATGAAAAAAAAGTCATCATAGTATGGGAGTGTAATGAAAAAATCATATGGGATAAAATCATTAAAAAAGTGGATAAAATAATTGCAACAACATCATTTTTATTTTTATTAGTTGTGTTTATATAACTGGCATTCAATTATAGAGAAGGCATACCATATACTTGGTAAATCAGAATAAATTGTTACTTCCTCCTATCTATTCAAGAGATATGAACCTAAAAGAAAATCGTATCCACTTTTGCTGTCTGTAGACATTGCATTTTCCTTTTGATGATTAGAAAGATTCTATTCCAAAGAAACTGTCATAGAGCATTAATAGATATATCACATACGTGCTTCTTGTAACACCTTGGTTTAACTCTCAACCTGATAAAAATGATATTTGTTATTTATAAGTTGGCATGGCAAATATATTTACTCCAATTGGTATACAAATATTTATAGTTTCTTTTCTTAATTGCAGTGTTGTTCCTATTTAAAATCAATAGACATCATAGATCTGGTCTATTTATATTTATAGATAGATAGATAGATAGATAGATAGATAGATAGATAGATAGACAGACAGACAGACAGACAGACAGATCATTTCTTGGCCAGATTTAGAAAGTTATCAGTTTTAAGAAAATTAATAGCATATCTAAGAAAACAGAGCATAATTTTCCAATAAAACAAAAGAAAATTTATATTGCCTTGTAAAGTGTAGAGCAATAAACTACTTGGACTTGTATTATTTAGTATACACTACAATGTAATCCTAAAAGAGTAAAGATTTCTACTTCATTCACTTTTGTATTCCAAACCCCTGAAAACATGAACTAGAAGTCCTCAACATTATTTGTTAATAAATATATTTTGATTTGGTATTCTTTTCCATAAAGCAAAGATGCTGTACTAAAGCACTCAACTGAATTTTCCTTCTCCTCTCCCCCATACACTTCTTCCAAAAGAATAAATTTTAAAAGAAAATGAGTAGCAAAATTGACTAAGGAAAAAAAATGATGGAAAGTAAGAAAGCTGTTTCCCACGTTTAGCATAACTGAACGTAGAGTCAACTGCACCATTAGGTTGTTGAGCCCCAGAGGTGGCAATTCTTGCTCAAATGTAATGCAGGTTATATTATTTTTTCACATTACTTTGTCATTTTACCTGAAATGCTGTCTAATAGAGATTTAATTTAGATTCATAAATGTCATTGTTATAAATGAAAATAGCTCAGAAGGTTAAGGAGTAATTAATAAAGTAGCTTAATTAGATTACTTAGCATCCTAAATTTATTTGCAAGCACTTCAGTCAAGTAGATAAAAGTTTTCTTCCAAAAATAAAGTAGGTGATTTTGGAACATCCTAGTTAGCTAATCAGGAAAGTACAAGGTAATCTGGGTACAGTTGGATCTTGATATTGTGGGATATGCTCCAAGAAACAGAATAGGTGCAAAGGGAGGGTGAAATCCTAAGCATCTTTTTCAAAAATTTCCCATAACCAGTACCAAAAAATTGTGGTGGGTAGAAGGGAGACTTTTTTGTGTATTTTTACTCTGGAGTACAATTTACCCTTTGCTTCTGGAGGAGCACTGAGAGTCACTGAGCCTTCTTAAAACCAAGATATTAGAAATGTGCATGATTTATGGAGGTGTTGTTTGCTTACCCTTATCATTATTTGAAAAAGTGTATACAGGCAATGGAAGGGCCCTTTAACAATATATTAGTGCTAGATTATTTTACACACACGTGCACATGCACACACACACACTACAGTAGAGAGAGATCAGTGACGTTCTAAGTCACTTAACTGGTTAGAGAAGTAGTCTCCCTTTAGATCTAATTCTCTGTTCAGAATAACTTTCCAATATATAATATGGTTCTCACTGTTTCTACAAGAAATATTTTCTCACTTCCTTGGTGAATTACAGTGTTACTTTCGGAATATCAGAATTTAAGATGACAGACGTTAGTGTTGAAAAAGTAGTGAAATGCTATGTAATATAAAGTATTACAACTATTGTACAATACAAATATTAAGTAGAGCTTATCTCAAGTAATCGATATGCAGTAAAAATTTTTAAATTTAAGATTGAGTAAAACATATTTAGTGACTATGACAATTAGAAGAAATAAGGCTTTATAAACATAGGTCACATGCAATGATCAAGTGAAGAAAGAAAAAGCAGAGAAGTAGATGAAAATAGTATTCAAAAGAAAAAGAAATTTAAGCTATTGCAAGACAAGAAGTGTATAATAATGACTCTGCCTCTAGCTTTTCTTCCTCATAAAGAACATTGATAGCGATGTTAAATTTAACAGGACCATATGTGTTGATGACAGAATCTTTCCAAGGCACTGAAAGATTAAATCATAGAAATAACTGAAAGAAAACCTAGTGCTGTCTTCGCAATATAATATGTTTCCCTTTGTTTCTCCTTTAAACGAGTCACATCCTGCATTGAATGATGCCTCTGTCAAGAGACACAGAAATCTGCTGTTAATTGCACAAGCTGATGAATAAATTAAGATAGAGTTGTAAGTAACTAACAGCAATAAATAAAAATGCAGTTTACGAATTTAAAAAATAATCAAAAAGATTAGAAGACAGTGTGAATGAAGAAAGACAAACACTTTTACAATCCTTACAAATATATTTGATACTTGGGAGTAGCCCTACATGTGAAGTCTAACAAAGATAACTTGAAATATAAAAATCCCTTTTTGGAGTTATTACTAATCAACATTGTCTTAGTTATAGTGATGATAAAAGTTATGTGTCAACTTGGCTAGGTTATGGTGTTCAGTTGTCTTATCAAACACCAGTCTAGATATTGCTGTGAAGGTATTTTTTATATAAGAGTTAACGTGTAAATCAACTGACTTACAGTAAAGTGGATTGTATGGGTGGGCAGGCCTCACCCAATCAGCCAAAAGCCTTAAGAGCAAAGACCAGAGTTCGCTAAGGAAGAAGAAACTTTGCATCAAGACTACAATGCAGAAACTTTGCTCCCCTGCAGAATTTAGACTCAAGACTTCAACATTAACTCTTACGTGAGTTTACAGTCTACCAGGCTGCCCCACAGATTTCCCACCTGCCAGCCTCCACAATCATGTGTGCTAATTCCTTAAAATCTCTCTCTTTATTTCCCTCTATCTCACTCTCTCTCAATATTTTTCAAGTGGCTAACAAAACTAGTTTTATTTTCTGAGTAAACTTGCAAACTCATTCAAATTTGATTTACATGAGGGAGAAAGTCAAATAAGTTGATGACCAATAAACACCAGTCATCTCTTTCCCACTGATTTAGATACCAAAACCTTGGCATACAGGTAAATATAAAGTCATCCATGATTACGCAAGGGGGGAAAAAATATCAAACAATATTTCTTAGACCAGAGACTATAATCTAGATATATTATCCATATCAGAATCAACTGAGATATCTATTAAAAGGCACAGTCTTGGTACCATCTGAGCTTTACTAAATCAAATCTTTTGGAAGAAACTTGCATCCCAGGGCATTCTATGTCCTCTGAAGTTTGAAACCCACCGATCTTTAAATGGTACTTAAATGTAGTTGAAATCGTAATTTAAACTACAAAATGATAAAATATAAAAATGTAAATATAAGCAATTGTCTATTATATTTCAATAAAGCTAGGGGAAAAATGCTATGACCATAAGAGAAAAATCACAAAGGTAAAAAAAAGTATGTACAAAATGCTAAATCTAATTTTTGTTGTAAAATTAAATCTGACATGCACTAAACCTGATGAAAATAATTTTGGTGAAGCAGAAAAATGGAAAAATTGGACACTAAAAAAATATATATATCTCTAAATGATATTTTAGACTATTATACAAACATTTTCCTGTAAAAGTGCTTTTATATAGTGGTTACACATTGTTTAAATTTTCAATGTAATATCTTTCTAATTGTGAATTATACCTTATACTTTAGAAATTATCATGCAAATATTTTTGGTAATTTAAAAAACAATTAGAGATAAAATTTTCATTTATCTTTATTACATGCTGGCAATCCCCAAAACATTTTATCACCCAAAAAATTTGATTGCAAATATTTGCATACTTTGTATGACCACTAATAAAATTGTTGTTGATTAGACATACATGTGATCCATTATAAGTTAATGAATCAAAATAAATTCCTGATATCGCCTAAGCTTTGCTAAATAGTATCAGCTCAAAAATGATCCCTGACTTTCTCGGAATCCTTATAGCACCTCTGTATTTGACCTTTCCAGGTGTTCTAATTACCTTTCTAAAATCCTAACCCCTCCAACACAATCTTCTTTAATTTCAATGTTGTAAATTTCCATGTAGTAGGTCTACAAATAATATCTGTTGATTAACTAAAATACTGATTGAAAATGCAGGCAAATTTAGACATTTAGAACAAATTTCATTTATTCGACATTAAGAAACCATTGTCATATAATCAATTAAACTAAATTGAGATGTTCCATAAAGTACTTCATGTAATTGCTTTCTTCAAACTCTTATCTTAGTACACATAATTCTATTCTATAAAAATCAGCAAAACTGCATATTCGGAATCTCAAAATCCTGAACAAATTAAAATAAAATGTTATATAGAGTTTACTGTTATAAAATACAGATATTTTGTCTGAAAGTTGGTCTTTGGAAAACAGTAAATATTGAAAAATATTATTTATTAAAATATTTTTATTCACTCATGTATTTAACATTTACCCAGCCATTCATTCATTTAAAACATATATTTGGGGCACCAACTATACACCAGGAACAGAAAATGCTAAAGTAGTAAGACATAGCCCCTTTTATAAAGGACTTTTCATTCGTAATGAGAATAACTTAGTAAATAAAGAAACATATTTATTCTTCTTTAGGAGTATAGTTCCAGCTATCTCCAAGTTCATATTTCAGAAATCAAGCCCAGGGAACTTAGATCATAGAGTCTCCTCCAGGCATATTGCTTTAGGTAGTCTTGGTGGAATATGGAAAAGCCCATTTTATGCCATGACTTCCACTTTTTACACACTTCAATCTTTCCAACATCCCCTTTGGGCATAAATATTTAGACTGTTTTCACAGTTAATGGATTTACAGAGATATGACAAACAATATAGCTCTTTGGACCAATATCAAAAGAATAGAATGACTATAATCCTTCAGCATTTACCTTCTTTTACATGTTAACTATTCTCCGTCATTAGCAATTATATCATTGTTTTACTAATATCAAAATGTTAAGCATAGGCTTTATTGTACAGCATAAAAGGACATACATGTAATATAAAAAAGCTATATATGAGATGAAAAGATGAAGTTTATTGCTTTAATTTATTTAAAGATCGAGATTAATTTTACCTATATTTATTTTCAGGTACCTATCAATCTCTATGTGTACAAAAATGTAGCTATATAAATATATGTAATATCTATAGCCTCTATGTGTATGTGTATGTATATATGTATATAGAGAGATCAAATATAGACACAATTCAGATAATTTTGTCAGATATATGGTTAGCAACTATTTTTCCCAATCTGTAGATTGCCCTTCATTTTGTTGATTATTTTCTTTGCTGCACAAATTTTATTTAGTTTGATGTAGTCCTACTTTTTTATCTTTTCTTTTGTTGCCTGTATTTTTGGTGTCATATCGAAAACAATCTTTGTCAAGACCAATGTCAAGGAGCTTTTCGTTATGATTTCTTTTAGAAGTTTTATGTTTTCAGGTCTTATGTTGAAGTCTTTAACTATTTTAGTTGATTTTTGTGTCTGGTATAAGATAAGGTTCCGATTTCATTTTTTTGCATGTGGATATCTAGTTTTTCCAACTCCATATATTGAGGAGACTGTCATTTCTCCATTGTGTATTTTTGGAGCTCTTGTCAAATATTAGTTAACCATATATGATTGGTTTATTTCGTTTTTTTTTTTTTATTCTGTTCCATTGGTTTATGTCTCTTTTTGAGACAGTGTCATATTGTTTTGATTAATATACTTTTAATATAATTTGAAACCAGGAAGTGTGATGTCCTCCTATTCTTTCTCGATTGCCTTTCTATAGGGGTCTTTTGTGCTTCCATGCAAATTTTAGAATTGCTTTTTCTATTTATTTGAAAATAATAGTAGAATTTTCATAAGATTGTGCTAGATCTGTACATCACTTTGTGTAGTATGGACATTTTAACAACATTAACTCTTCCAACCAAATAACATAGGATAGATTCTCATATATTTGTATCTTCTTCAGTTTCTTTAATCAGTGTCCTATAGTTTTCCATGTACAGGTCTTTTACCTACTTGGTTAAAAGTATTTCATTCTTTTTGATGCTATTATAAATGAGATTGTTTTCTTCATTTCTTTTTCAGACAGATTATTACTGGTATAAAGAAACACTACTTATTTTTGTATGTTAATGTCATATCCCACAATTTTACTAAAATAATTTATTAGTTTTAATAGAACTTATACAACTCAGAAGCAACACACACACAATGATAACTCAATTAAAAATGAGCGAAGGACATGATAGGTATTTTTTCAAAGAAGACAAATGACCAACAAGTAGATGAAGAGGTGCTCAACATCACTAAGCATCAGAGAAATGCAAAACGAAAGCATAATGAGATACTACCTCATGCCTGTTAAGATGGGTATTATTAAAAAACAAACAAAAAATGACAAGTGTTGGTGAGGATATGGAGTAAAGAGAACACTTGTACAGTGTTGGGGGAAATAAAAATTGAAAGAGCCATTAGACAAAACAGTATGGAGGTTCTTCAAAAAATTAAAAATACAACTACCATATGATGTAGCCATCCCTCTTCTGTATGTGTGTGTGTGTACACACACACACACACACACACACACACACACACACACACACACACAGCAAAGAAAATGAAATCAGTACCTTGAGAAGAAATTGTGGTGAATATACGAAATATAATGTAATATTACTCAGCTTTTATAAAGAAAAGATTCTCCCAACATGGCTGAACATGGAGGGAATTATGCTAATTGAAATAAGTCAGACACAGAAAGAAAACTACTACATTATCTCAACTTTATATGGAATGTAAAACAGTCAAATTTACAGAAGCAGAGTAGAACGGTGGTTATTACCAGGAGCAGGGAGGTGTGGAGAATGGGCAGTTATTGGTGAAAGAGTACAAAGTAGCAGTTATGTAAGATGAATAAATTCTAGAGATCTAATGTACGACATGTGACTATGATTAATATTACTGCATTGTAGATTGGAAATTTGCTAAGACTGTAGATCTCTGCCACCCTCACCATAAAAAAAAAGAGTGACTATGTGATAATATGTTAATTAGCATGGTGGTAATAATCATTTCACTATGTATACGTATATCAAAACGTCATTTACATTATATACAATTTTAATAAAAATAAAATTAAAAAATAAATGGAATAAACTAAAAAATTAATTTTTAAAAGATAATTTTATAAGCCTTCCACATATGTTTTAGATATGATTATGGCATAAAGATTTTTAAGATCTATACATTAAATTCAATATTTAAACAATATAGTGGATTAAGTTGGTTTATTCATTCTAAATGTGCCACTCAAATATAATTAAAGTATATTTAGGCACTAAATATATATATGTATATATATTAAATATGCATACACAGTTAAATTTTATTTATTTATTGGGAGTGACTGAGCAGTAATATCAGGATGATATTGACTGAGCAGTAATATCAGGATGATTCTAGACAAACCACTTAAATATTCTTCTCTTCAGTGTCCTCCTCTGTAAAATGGAGTTATTGACAATCTTAAAGTGTTGTGAGCTTTATGAAATGTTGAAGTATTTAAATCCTGTTTAGGTATTTTTCCTCTGTCTGTGGAGATGATTCTATTTAAGCAAATGACTAGGCACCAGAAGCACAGAGTAGTATATTCAAAGAGAAGTCCACACTTGCTGGAGTATGAGGCCCTAAATCTGGCCTTGACAGTCATTTGACAGGAGGTTATGAAAGCCAGTTGCTGGAAACCCAAGATATCAACTAAGAATCAGGGTCTACTCCTTAAAACTTAAAACATAAAGTTTGTGTATATGATGTTGGGGTCCAAATTTTTAGATAAATTTTTAAAAATTATAATAATTGAAGATAATACAACACAGTATTCCAAAATTTAAAAATAAATTTATGTCAGTAATAGAACTAATACTATTAGTGACTAAGATATCTCTTCAGCTAGGAGATGGATATCATTATTTTTACCTTAAATATTTCATCCAGTAGCTATCTATAAGAAATGTGCTCCTTCTTCAAAATTAGAAAAGTCTTTACTCACACAGAAAATGGCAATAAGTGTTCGGTGGCTGTCAGATGTATTTCATTATTTGGAGAAAACATGAGACAAATATTATTAAGTAATATCTCACTGAATAGTATTTTTAGTACTTTGTTATATTTTAAGATGATGAATATATATTTAAAAGCTCTAAGGTTAACGTTTCTAATTTAGGATATAGCAATAAATCAATTCCTCATCCAACACTGACATAATATTGTCTAAGGAAATATTTTTTCCATTTTTCTATTATATTTAGTTTTTCAATTTTTTTTTCTAATAATATATCAATTCTTCAATTTTTAATAAATTGAGGAAATTTTAATTGGTATGAGAGACTGGAACTAGGCTATTGAGCTTTTTGCAACATAGTTCAGGCTTCATAAAAACATTAATATTTTAATCTCAATATTAAAAATGATACTATTTCTTCCTTATAGTAGCAATTTAATTGTAGACAAGTTCCTCACACACATACTTGAAACAAGGCATTTGAAGGAATAAATCATGTCTTAATGAGATTATTAGAGTTTGTAAAAGATACATCTCTCTTATTTCAAAACTTGGGTAATCTTTTCCCTCAATAGCCATACCAACTATGGTCCATACCAATAGTTACACCACTATAAATGTAAATCTAAGTATAAGACTAATTAATTATTCCTTTACACACTGAAAAGATGAGTGCACAGGAAAATATATTACAACAGCTAAGTTTTACCCATGTGTAATAGTACATAAAACTAAGACATAAGTACATAAGACATGAACTTGACAGCTTTCCCCTTTGACCAAGAACAATTTTAAAATATGGCACTAGAAACTCTGTCCAAAATATGAGAAAAATTATTTCCATGAAACTTCAAAAGTTAAGTCTATAAAAAGCATGCAGTAGATCAAATTGAACGTAATAATTACAAATGATTTTTAAAAATAATTCTGCATTGCAACAGTAGCTCATTAGAGAAAGGGAATTTAAACCTAAATTAACTAATAACACAATGGTATAAATTAAGTTTCAGGATTTATTTTTGCAAATTTTGCTTAATCTTTTTACACTAAAAATCAAGAAAAACAATATAAATCTCCATAAGGTTAATTATATTAATGTAGCAGGTTATTAAAATAGGACATTTCAAATGATCTCAGTTTTAGCTGAGACCCCACAACTTAGGGGGGGGGGAAAGTACATTTTTTTGACATTTTTTTGACAAATGTCAACTATTGACATTTTCTAAAAGGATGTACTTTTCTTTATATGTATATAAATATATATACATATATATATTTGTATATATATATATATATTTTCTTTATATGTATATAAATATATGTATATATATATATATTTATATACATATATAGTATTTACTAAGGACTGACTCCCCAAGTGCTCTAGCCACTCAGCCCATCGACACCTATTTAGCCCTCGAGATTTTGGAAGAGGAAACTTCAAAATTGATGAACTGAAATTTGAATAGGAGGGTGTATTTGAAGATAGTTGTCAAAGTTTCATGACACTTCTTTTCTACTAGGTGCTTCTTCCTTATCTGTATTTGTGTATATCATGTGAGGCAAGCATTGGTACTTCAATGGAGCCATTCAATGAGCTTGATTATGTAAGTTCTGGTACGATGCAGGCTCTAGAATCTGATTTCCACCTAAAACAACTCACAGTGAAAGGCTGGCTAGTACTCCTGATAACAGAGTGTGGAAAGATGACCCAAGGCAATACAAAGGTACATGTCTCCAGTGGGATGGATTTGGCCCACCTGGTAGAGAAGCCAGCCTAGAAAGAGGCTGACAAAGGAACTGTGAGTTAACCTAATCAGATAGAGTGGTATAACATAGGGCTTTTGGAAGCAGGAAATTGAGTGAGATTTGTGAATGGTCAGAGAGTAACATCTTTCTCCAGGAAACAGAAAGTTTCCCCTTGGGGGAAATTTCTCTAGGAAGCCCCTAAAGGTGCCTCACACAAGATTTGGGTGCTCAAGTAATGGAAGCAATTTAAAGCTACACCAGCTCTTATGGCTATTTATTGGTTTCGTTTGGTTCAGTTTGGTTTGGTTTCCCTTAAATCCCTCAAAACCACTAGAGTTGACAATGATGACAGACACTGCAGCTAGAAGATGAGTCAGGAGATATAAGGCTGAAGCAAGAAACAGTTGACTCATCTCTCTTCATCATTACAGGCTTCCTACACAGAGGCATGCATGTGCTAGGACTGGAGAGTAGTTTTAAATGGGATAAAATTACTTTTAACATTAGACAGGACTGGAATTTTTTTTTACCTAAAAAAAGGAGCTTTTGTTCTTACCAAAGAGTGATTAGTAAAGCTCTGGGATCTATCTGAAATATTGCCAGGTAAAAGAGATTTTTATAACAAAGAAAAAAGATGACAATGCAAAAAGAATAAGGTTGTTTGTGGTTTGTATCTGAGGGAGTCTAGCTCATTGATTATTCCAGTTATTATTACCATTAAAATAAATGTTTATGTTGTAAGAATTAAAGAGGGGAGTGATAGTATATGTATATAAATATTTAATCTTACATTGCAAAATATATATGCTGAAAATGAAAACATAAAGCAGAGAATTTAGAACAAATGAGTAAAATTGGAAAGTTTCACATTTTTCTTGAAATATAAATTATAAAACCAAGTCTATTTTATAAATACAGACTGATATATTGGGTATAAAATGTTCACCCTTACACAATCTCATGAATCTGAATAATTAGCACTATTTCTCAATTCTTCCTAGCTCGTAGTAACCACACATATATTTAAGAATGTTGCTATAATTAATACCATTCTATTGTTTACATTTAAATGTAAGTTATATATAAGGTGAACAAAATATCAATCAGAAAAGAACAAATATAGGTTTCTCCTAAAAATGTAATTTTCCTTATATAAGAACAGACTGAATTTATGAAATATTATAAGAACATTTTTAGGCAGTTTTTAACATGTTATTTTCTTCTTATTTTGGAGGCATTACCAAATCCTATTTCACTGTTGGCAGAGTAAGAACTTAATACAAGCACCTCCTAAATGATAGCAGATTGAAGGAAATTTTACTCATGCTGCTCTTAAAATGTTTTGTGATTAATCTTCCCAAAACAAGAGAGAGTGGTATCATGGTAAAGCTTTTTAAGCCTTGATTAATTGGCTGATCACCTCTCTTTTCTTTTTCCTAAGTCTTTTTTTTTTTCTACTATACACGTCCACACATACCGAGAATCTAGCTCATTATAAACACAATTCTGAAAGCATCCATAGACAATTTTTATGTACAGATTTTGTGCTCATTTTCCTCCTGAATAGTTATGCTCCTCTTCTTAAACCCTAAAATTAGATACATATTTTGGCCTTTCATTTTAGATATTTTTGCTCTAGAACTTTAAAGATTGTATTTCTACCATATAATCAATGCCCATTTTTTACCCTGAAATAGATGCCCACCCATTGTTCCTTTAAACATCTTTAAATATTTATCTGAAATATATATTTTCAGAAAACTGAGTTAGTATATTGTTCTCGAAAAGAAAACAAACACACTTTGTTTTTCTTAAAGATGAAAGCCTCAATATAGCTTTAGCCCTCTCTATTACCAGCTGTATCTCCTATAACCATTGAGAAGACACTAAAATGTTCAATGACTCAGTTTCTCCATCTCTTTAATGAGAATATGGTAATACAGGATGCTTATCTGATCTCACAGATGGGAGGGATAGATTAGAAAATGTACGGTGAGTTATACTAGTGAGCAAAAGACGAGTTAAAGTATGAGAAAACACTTTGAAATAATGCATATACATATATGATAATATTTTTAACAATACATTTGAAGACAATGATGCTCTTATAAGGTGTTAGGTACATATATTTTTCTAATAACTGCAGTTGTGGGAGTAATGAGTAAATTATATGTATATAGAGAGATACCTTTTACTTTTTACCTAGTGTTCCCTTATGAGAGCATCTTGCAAAACTATAATACAGCATCACAACCAGAACATTGACATTAGTACAGTCAAGGTAAAGAACATTTCCATCACAAGAATCTCTCATGTTGCCCTTTTACATCCACATTGATTCCCTTACCACCCTCGTCTTAACCCTAGGAACTGTAATCTGTCCTGTGTTTCTGTAACTGTGTCATTTAAAGAATGTTATATAATTGGTATCATATCATATGTAACCTTTTGTGATTGTCCTTTCTCACTCAGCATAATTTTATGAAAATCCATCCAAAGAGTTGTTGAGTACTATTTTATGGTATGCATGCAGCATGAATGTTTCAACCATTCACCTCTTAAAGAATATCTGGGTTGTTTCCAGTTTGAGCTATTACAAAAGAAAAAGCTGCTACTATCATTTGTATACAGATTTTGTGTGAATAGGTCTTCATTTCTCTGGGAAAATTCTTAGGTGTGCAACTGGTGTGTCATATAGTATTTGTATGTTTAGTGTTTTAAGAAACTACCAAACTGTTTTCCAGAGTGTCTGGACCATTTTACATCCTCACCAGCCATGTAGGAGTGATGCGGTGTTCCCACACTCTCATCAGCATTATCTGTGGTGATTATTTTAGCCATTCTGATAGGATATAGTAATTGTGGTTTCAGTCTGAATTTTCCTGCTGGTTCCCAACATGATGTTGAACATCTCTTCAATATCCTTATTTGCCAGTTGTACGCCCTTTTGGTAAAATGTCTCTTCATGACTTTTGTTCATTTTTCTAATTGAATCGTATGTGGTTTTTTTGTCGTTGAGTTTGAGAGTTCTTTAAACTTCCAAAATAAATATTCTAGATACTATTCCTTTGTCAGAAATGAAGTTCATAAATATTTTCTTTCAGTCTGTAGCTTGTCTTTTAATCCAATTAACAAGAGTTTTTCACAAAAGTTTAGTATTGGTAAAGCGCAATTTATCAATATTTCATTTTATGTGTAATGCTTTGGATGCCAAGTCTATCAACTCTGTCCATCAACAGATCCCAGAGATTTCTCTTTTCAAAAAAGTTTTATAATTTAAGATTTTGTATTCCAGCTCATAATACATTTTGAGTTAATTTTTGTATAAAGCTTGGGACTTAGTTTGAATTTTATATTTTTCCCTATGGGGATGCCCAATTGCTCCAGTACTATTTGTTGAAAGGTTATCTTTCCTTTATTGACTTGCTTTTGCAATTTTGTCAAACATCGGTTGGGCATATTTGTGTGAGTCTGTTTCTGGACTCATTTCTCTATTCTGTTCCACCAATTGATATGTCTATGTCCTTGCCAATATCACACAGTTTTGATTACTGTAGCTGTATAATAAATTTTGTAATTAGATAGATTTTTATATTATTTTGTAAAATTGTTTTAGTCTAATTCTTTTGCATCCCCCTCCCCCCCAAAAAAAACTATAATAATATTGCCTATATCTAAAAAATATTTTTTCTGAGATTTTGATGTGAATTCTCTCAGGGTATTAGGTAAACATTTACAAATCAATTGTATTTCTATATATTAGCAATGGCCATGTAGTGAGCAAAATTAAAAGACAATAATAGTTACGATCACTTAAAGTAAATATTTAGGTATAAATATAACAAGATATATATAGAAATATATAAAACCTGAATGTAAATTAAAAACCTGAATACAAATTTGGTAAGAACTGTCATCTTTATTACAGTGAGGCTTCCGATCCTTTAACATGGTATGTCTCTTCATTTACTTAGATTTACTTTGATATCCTTCGTCAGCATTTAATAGTTCTCATCATGCAATCTCTATATAGATCTTATGTTTACACCTAAATATTTAAGTGATTGTAAATATTATTGCATTTTAACTTTGCTCCTTACATGGCCACTGATAGTATAGAGAAATAAAATTGATTTTTAAATGTTTATCTAATATCCTGAGAGAATCTTAACCTATTTGTTAGTTCTAGGAGTGGTTTTTGTTGTTGCTTTTTTAGAGTCAGGATTTTCTACATAGATAATCATGCCATCTGCCAATAGGAAGGGTTTTAATTTTTTTTTTTCCTTTTCAATCCTAATGGCTGTTATTTCATTTACTTGTTTTTCACTGAGTAGAACATCCAGTAACTTGGTTAAGAATGTTGAGTTGTCCTTGAAATGTTCACAAACTTAGGAGAAAGGTATCATCTTTCATCACTAAGTAACATTAAAATGTAGGTTTTGGAGATGCTTTATAAAGTTGAGGGAATTTCCCTTTATTTCTATTTTCTGAGAATTTTTATTATGAATGTGTGTTGAATATTGTCAAATTATTTTTTCTACAGTAATCGGCATTATCATGTGCTTTTTATCTGTTATTTTGATACACTGATTGATTTTTTAAAATATTGAACTAGGCTTGAATCTCTTGAATACACTGCATTTTGTTATGGTATGTAATTCTTTCTATATATTGCTGAATTCTATTTGCTAATTTTTTGTTAAGGATTTGTGTTCTGTGCCCATGAGGAATATCAGTCTGTAATTTTTGTATAAAAAATTGTTCTAAAATTTTTTTATACTGTCTGTCTGGTTTTGGTATCACAGTTATATATACTAGCTTCATAAAATGAAATAAGAGGTGTTACTTCCTCTTCTGTTTTCTATAAGAGCTTATGCTTTACTGGTATTTTCTTAAACATTTAGTAAAATGCTATGGTAAAATCATTTGGATCTGGAATTTTTTTCAAAGGTGGCTATTTAATTACACATCTAAAGTTCTTAATACTTAAAGGGCTATTCAAAACATCAATTTCTTATTTGATAAATTGTAGTGTTTTTAAAATTTTTCTGTGTTTTCATCCATTTCAAATGTGTGCATAGATGTTCATTTAACATTTTTTGACAGCTGCTTTAAAATTTTTGTCAAATAATTTGAATATCTCTGTCATCTTAATGGTGGCATTTATTGATTTTTTTTTTTTCTTCCTAGTTTGAGATCTTTCTCATTCTTGGTAGGATGAGTGATTTTTTAGATTGAAATCTGTATATTTGGGGTATTGTGCTATAAGACTAGATCTTTAGTAAATCTGTTTTATCTGGCTTCTGACATCAGACTGGCAAAGGAAGGGGAGGACTGCATTGTTACTACCAAGTCAAGGTTAAATTCCAAGCTCTAAGGTTAAAATCAGCTTGTGTTTGACAACCAAAAGGGGAAACGCTCCTTGTTATCTCTGAGTGTGAGTGATAGTTCAGGCTTCCCCTAGGCTTCTACTAATAACTCCATGGCTGTGAAGGGCAGGAGTGTCTCATTTCTAAGCATGTGACCTTCACTGACAGCCCAAGTGGAGAGGTGGCCTCATTATCACAGAGAGTTCCATACATGGTCTCTACTGACACAGTAATGAGCTTCAAGTCTTATTACCACCTGATGAAGATGAAAGACCTGGGTCTTCCTTTGGCCTTCTCTCTGAAGAAATTCCAGCTCCTGGGTTGAGTTACATCATTGCAGTCGGGCAAGAGTAGAAGTCTAGGCTTCCCGGTCAGTCTTTGCTGTCACGAGTAGTGATGAAATCATAATTCTTCTTCCTGTGGTGCTCAGTTAGAGTAGATTGGTATTGTCTAAACAGTTTCTATCTTCCTGGATTAACACCCCCATAGACTTTTTTTTTTGTCATTTGACTAGAGAAAATAGATTTTGTTGGGGCTTCCCCTCACCCGCACCTCACTGGCATTTCTGCATTGCAAGGATTTTCATCCCCAAGTCTGAGATATATAAGGAATATAAAAAACTATATCTACTCCATCTTCTCTAAAATGAAAATTCTGCACACTGAACATTTATTTACATTATGCTAAAACCAGCAGAAAAATATGATTTAGATGTAAGTATTGATGAAGTTACCCTCCCAGTATTAAATGTTAAATACATAAAAACTTTATTTCAATAAAATTAAAATGCTAGAAGACAAAGCAAAAAAGAAAAAGCCCCTTGAGAAAATATATGCTTTCTTAAAATAAATGTATATATGTATACACACGTAAACAAACATATAGATGTATATTGTTCATTTTAGATGTTCTGAAATATATACTGTGAAAATATTTGGAGCATATTGTTACTTAGGAAACATTTGTGTGTCATTTACTTTCAATGACAAGTTAATAAAGTCTGCAAATGTTTACGTATCTCAAAAAATTAAAAGGATTTTGAGATTTGTCTTTTATGTTCACTTTCACTCTCTCACGGTCTAATGTTCTTTTTTTATTATTAAATTTATTGGGGTGACAACGATTAATAAAATTATATAGGTTTCAAGTGTACAATTCAATGTCATATATATATATTGCATTGTGTGTTCACCACCCAAAGTTAAATTACCTTCCATCACCATATATTCAAACCCTTTTACCCTTATTTACCTTCCCCACCTCCTAACAGCCTCATATTCTTACTTGAGTGAAAAGAAAGGGATGGATTTATTCCTACCAGGCTAACCCATAATAACAGCTGTTGTTGACTCCATCAAGTAAGATCTACAGAAGACAAGGAAAACTACCAGTCAGATCATCTGTCTTTGCCTATGTCTGGAAAGGCAATTAAATATCTTGTAATTGATTTTTTAAAAATGCTAAATTTTTAATTATATTAGCATTTTAAATGATTGATTTATTACTTAGTATTTGTTTAGTGGAAACACTGAACTCATTTCATTACACCAAAATATTTGCTATAAAAATTACAAAGTAAAATAAAAGGAAAATAAACCTTCATATATACCATATTAACTAGGTTAATCAGACTCAGTTGTATTTAAAAAATTGAGAAACAAACTGCCACTTTAACACTAAATTTTCTCCCCATTTTTGCTTGTCCTGTTTTCCTCATTTGCTATTGATCTAATCTAGCCTCTTTGCTTATCTAAATCCTATCTATATATTAAGACTATTTAAATCCTGAGGCAGAGAGACTTTGGATTCAAATATTTCTTCTGCATCTTTATCTCAGTGATCTCAAGAAAGTTAAATTACCTGAATTGTTTCTTC
>NW_011888889.1:4277256-4281147 GCF_000151845.1 Pteropus vampyrus | reverse complement strand
TTACACCAAAATATTTGCTATAAAAATTACAAAGTAAAATAAAAGGAAAATAAACCTTCATATATACCATATTAACTAGGTTAATCAGACTCAGTTGTATTTAAAAAATTGAGAAACAAACTGCCACTTTAACACTAAATTTTCTCCCCATTTTTGCTTGTCCTGTTTTCCTCATTTGCTATTGATCTAATCTAGCCTCTTTGCTTATCTAAATCCTATCTATATATTAAGACTATTTAAATCCTGAGGCAGAGAGACTTTGGATTCAAATATTTCTTCTGCATCTTTATCTCAGTGATCTCAAGAAAGTTAAATTACCTGAATTGTTTCTTCATGTGACATGGATGTCGATATGTATAATTCCTAGCAATTTAGGAGGCACCCAAAAAATGTTAATCCTTTTCTCACTTGTTACTCAGTAAAATCGAACTTATTAAGTCAGAAACAATGTACTAAAAAGAATATGGACCCTGGAGTAAATTAGGGTTTCAACAGAGCTTTACCGTGTATTAGATGTGTTACCTATACTAGGTTGCTTCATCTGACTGAGTCCCTGTGGTAAGCACAATAATGGCCTCCCAAACTGGTCCATGCACTAACCCCTAGATCCTGTGAATATGTTACATTAAGGGGCCAAAGAAAATTAAGGTTGGTAATAGAATTAAGGTTGTTAATCAGCTGAATTTGAGATAAAGAGATTATTCTGGATTATCCATAGGAGCCCAATGAAATCACAAGGATCCTTGAATATGGAAGAAAGGCAGAAGAGTGGATCAGAGAGATGCACCATGAAAAGGCTTGTCCTGCAGTTGCTAGCTTGAGGATGGAGAAAGGTGCCACAATCCAAAGAACATGGTAGTCTCTAGAAGAAAGAGATGGCTCTAAACTGACACCCAGCAGAACTGGAATCTCAATCCTACAACCTAAACAAACGAAATGGGCCCAAAAACCAAAGGAAAAAAAAAAAAAAACCTCCCCCAAAACCTCCAAAAAAAAAACGCAACCGTTCCAAAACCTTGATTTTAGTATAAAGGTTAAGATCTTCAGAAGTGTAAGATAACATATTTGTGCTGTTTTAAGCCACTAAATTTGTGGAAAACTTTTATAGCAGCAAGAGAAAACTAATACAGTCTACTTTTTAAACATTCTTAGAGACAATTACATCTATCTCATGGTATCATTTTGAGTATTGAATTAAGATCACAAAGAACCTAGAACATATTTGCAGCTCAATAATAAATGTTTTTCATTCTTTTCATATTTTTTCATTCCTATAACTGTATATTGTCTGTAGATATTTTATGCAAACTAATTATGTACCAGTGTAGACTGTCTGTAAATTTATACAACAAATATATACAGGCAGCATCTTTTCCAATATTAATTTGTATTGTAACTTAAGCTCCACAACTTACTGGCTGTGATTCTTGGGCAAGTTGCCTAGCCTCTCTGTACATGCCTCATATCTGTAAATGGGAATGATAATAATTATTTTATCTAATTGTGGAGATGATTCAATAGAATGCAGCCTACATAACATGTAGAATAGCACCTGGTAATTTATGTGCTCATTAAAATGAGCCATTTCTATTATTTCATAGGCTTATATTCTGACTATTCTGAACTTATTCGCTGACTAGACAATAAGTTCATTGGCATATTAACTTGGAATGTTGTTTTTTTTTTTTTTCCCACTTAAGACCTGAAAAAGTGCTTTGATTAAAGTGTACACTCAAGAAATATTTGACTTAATTTTATTTCTTCCTTAAATCATGGTGACATGTCATCAGCACCTTTTTTTCCCATTCTTTGCCCTAAGGAAAAATAAATAACCTGCAATAGGAGGAACGAAATAGGAAATAAACTTAGAGAACTAACTGCATAGGCACCAAGTCCCAAAACACATTCCTTCCTATTCTGCTGTGTCAGGAAAACAAAGAAAAAATAAAAATAAAGACCCTTAATATAATCAAAGTCCACATTTATTATGGTGGGTTATGCCCAAAGTTAAATCTTAAATTTACATAATTATATATAAAATGAGGAATTAGAACAAAATGGTTTTAAGTTATTTTCATAAATTCTGCAAATCTAAATATATTTCTGTTTTTATGCTATAAAAGACAATCTATTAAATACTATTTAAACTCAGTATTAGGAATTCTGCCATTTCACTGAACACACAAAAAGCTGACTCAGAGAATGAATCTGGGATGGCAAAATGCATAGCTGATTCACTGAGTCATTTACAAGCACTGTTACTACAGCTGGCGTGGGAATCTAACTATAATTATATTCAATTGCTTGGAGATAGGAGCCATATTTTATTGATCAATTATTCTGTGTTTAGAAGACTGTCTTAAAAACGAAAGAAATTCTAATATTTTTTAATTAAATTAAACATTGGATCTAAATGTTGTTTAGCAGAATATATAGGACTAGAAATAAAAATATGGGGATTAAATTAGGGAATCAAGATTTGAATAGAGAAGCAAACATAACATTCACATTATCAGCATTCCTTTAAGGATGAAAACTCATCAACTCAGATGCTTCTCATTAAAACCAAAATGAGACCAACTAGTTGTATTATATTTTTTAAAATGACATTGTAATACATTTCATTTTTCCATGTGTCTCAGTATATGGTTTGCCTTTAAGTCTCATTAGATTGTTAATTTTAAAAATTATTATCAGCTGTTGATATCACTTGCAGTAATAATTTTGATTCTATGATCATAAAATACAATGAATGATATGCCTTAGAAACATTTGCTAAATATCTTATGTCATTCTTAAGCTCAATGACATGGACTGTGATTAAAGGAGCTAGCTCTGCAACCAAGTAGCCTAGTTTTGAATCCCAATTCTGTGACTATTTGATCCTGATCAAATTATCTGTAAAATGCCATTTACATTTTTAGGAGGAAAATACAAAGGACATGGCATATAAAGCTCTTAGTACATTATCTGCCATACAATAAGTATTCCATAAATGTCAAAGTTACTGGTAATACTATTTTTGAAAAAGCAATGTTTTCTTTGCAATCTTACTCAAATCATCTGTACTTGGAAATTTACATATCCCATTTATCATCTTTGTTGTATTTAATACAACCAACCAAGGAAAAGACAAGGTATGTGTATATTTTTCTCTTCCATTATTTTAATGTCTATGCACAAGTATTTACCAGTTGCCACTAAAAGATGACAAAGCACTATGTTAATTCTGAAATTAAAGGAATCCAAGAATTAATATTGTGTGTAGATTATATAAATTGAAAAAATTGTTTTCCACTTTTATTTTTTCAGTGAATTTAAGCTCTCCAATGCAAATAATCCTAAATAAAGGGCTTTTAGGGGAAGACACGGACAGCAGCCCCACCTCCTGGGCAACGTGCAATACTTGCAACATTAGGACCTGGGGTGTAAGCATGGGCAAGAAACTGATCCTGGCAAAAAACATGTGTTCACTCTCAGCTTTTAAACATTAGCCCTGTATGTTTACCATAATCACATGGCTTCTGATGTTTCTGCCAAGTAGCCACCTGCCTTTCAAATATCCTAACAAATACTTTCATCGCATTCGAATCCCATGAAGCATCCCATCACTAAAATGTTTGTGGGGCATATATAAGAGAAATAGTCATGGTCTGTGAAGTAATAAATGGCCTCTCATTGTTGGTAATTTCCACATTGCTATTTTCATTAGTTATTCACAATTATGAGCTTATGTGATGGCAGAACTCACATGCAGGGTCTTTGAAAAGCCGTCTTGCAAGTGAATTAATATTTTTCATTGTATGATGGTAATCAGTGACTAGCTGAAGTGTATCAAGAAAATGTTAGTGTCCTTTCAACCTAACAACCTTTTGTCTTAAAAAACAGCAG
>NW_011888889.1:4267767-4277206 GCF_000151845.1 Pteropus vampyrus | reverse complement strand
GATTTGAATAGAGAAGCAAACATAACATTCACATTATCAGCATTCCTTTAAGGATGAAAACTCATCAACTCAGATGCTTCTCATTAAAACCAAAATGAGACCAACTAGTTATATTATATTTTTTAAAATGACATTGTAATACATTTCATTTTTCCATGTGTCTCAGTATATGGTTTGCCTTTAAGTCTCATTAGATTGTTAATTTTAAAAATTATTATCAGCTGTTGATATCACTTGCAGTAATAATTTTGATTCTATGATCATAAAATACAATGAATGATATGCCTTAGAAACATTTGCTAAATATCTTATGTCATTCTTAAGCTCAATGACATGGACTGTGATTAAAGGAGCTAGCTCTGCAACCAAGTAGCCTAGTTTTGAATCCCAATTCTGTGACTATTTGATCCTGATCAAATTATCTGTAAAATGCCATTTACATTTTTAGGAGGAAAATACAAAGGACATGGCATATAAAGCTCTTAGTACATTATCTGCCATACAATAAGTATTCCATAAATGTCAAAGTTACTGGTAATACTATTTTTGAAAAAGCAATGTTTTCTTTGCAATCTTACTCAAATCATCTGTACTTGGAAATTTACATATCCCATTTATCATCTTTGTTGTATTTAATACAACCAACCAAGGAAAAGACAAGGTATGTGTATATTTTTCTCTTCCATTATTTTAATGTCTATGCACAAGTATTTACCAGTTGCCACTAAAAGATGACAAAGCACTATGTTAATTCTGAAATTAAAGGAATCCAAGAATTAATATTGTGTGTAGATTATATAAATTGAAAAAATTGTTTTCCACTTTTATTTTTTCAGTGAATTTAAGCTCTCCAATGCAAATAATCCTAAATAAAGGGCTTTTAGGGGAAGACACGGACAGCAGCCCCACCTCCTGGGCAACGTGCAATACTTGCAACATTAGGACCTGGGGTGTAAGCATGGGCAAGAAACTGATCCTGGCAAAAAACATGTGTTCACTCTCAGCTTTTAAACATTAGCCCTGTATGTTTACCATAATCACATGGCTTCTGATGTTTCTGCCAAGTAGCCACCTGCCTTTCAAATATCCTAACAAATACTTTCATCGCATTCGAATCCCATGAAGCATCCCATCACTAAAATGTTTGTGGGGCATATATAAGAGAAATAGTCATGGTCTGTGAAGTAATAAATGGCCTCTCATTGTTGGTAATTTCCACATTGCTATTTTCATTAGTTATTCACAATTATGAGCTTATGTGATGGCAGAACTCACATGCAGGGTCTTTGAAAAGCCGTCTTGCAAGTGAATTAATATTTTTCATTGTATGATGGTAATCAGTGACTAGCTGAAGTGTATCAAGAAAATGTTAGTGTCCTTTCAACCTAACAACCTTTTGTCTTAAAAAACAGCAGGTTGAAGAATATAAAAGCTAATCAGAAATAATGTGTTCATTATATCTTATCAGCACACAGATAAATGTACAACTATTTTGTTTAGCTCTTTTTTGTAGATAAACCAGAACACATTTATCAGAGTTTGGAATTGAAGACAGCATAAATTACTTTCTCAATACCCTGATAGAAAAACAATGACATATCTTTTGCTTCTAAGATTTGCAAAAAAAGAATTGAGTACAAATTTCTAAGAACAAATCTAGGGTACATTTAATCATTCTGTTATCGTATTGAGAAAAATAACATCAGGCGTCACCTTGCTTTTATCTATAGGTTTTGGGGAGTGGAGTCGCAACTCTTCAGCCTTATTTTTAAAATGAACTATTTTAATTTCCATCTAAGTAAATACTAAGGTATTCTATAAAAATAAATTCTACAAAAATAGGTAGATGATAGATAGATATTACAGTATTTTTAAAACTCAATTTGCCTGAAAGCAGGTATAGTATAAACAGAAACTTGAACATTTCCAAGAATTATTTTGAAATCATTTTCTTAATGGTTAAAGAGGTCTGAGTAATCCAAAATGTTTTTAGGATGCACCACTTCCTAAACTAACCTCACATGATGCCTCTGGTATGTATAAGTAACTAATAAGCCTATTACATAAAATTAGAAAATTTATATGGACTCTGGAGATGTGGATTGGCAAGTTGTATTCATAAGTCTTTTTATAACATACTTTTCAAAGTTATCATCTCATGATGCATCACCTGGCAAGTTGGGAACCACATACAAGCAATGTGAGAGATCAAAGCCACCACAGAAACTGGCCTCATGTTGCTATAAAAATCTCCTTTTACCAGACTACATAAACTTCCAGGAAAATATATCAAAACCATTATTTTTAAAGAGGGATATTAATAAAATTGTAGTATTCTATTTTTGACATCCTTAACACTAGCAAAAATTTATAACTCTTTCTGACACCGCATTAAATACTATGCATTTATATGCAGTTTAGACTACAAAAATACCTCAAATTTTATGATTATTTTAGAATATTAAAATCACAATATTTAGAGTTATTGTTATTATTGAATAGTTGTTGATTTTCATTGTGCTTATGGTATTTTGTTCTCTTGTCATTTCTGAATGAATAAAACATGGCCCCCATGGTAATTGAGACAGGTCATAAAAATGGGGAAAAAGTGAAAAATATTGACAATAGTGAAAAATATTGATAGTGAAAAATAACAGACAAATAATTGTTAAAGTAAACATTTTTTCATACATATGAGGAACTTAGATATCTTAAGGATACCTAAAAATAGAGTTTACATGTACTTCTTCAAGGAAACTTGAACTGTGATCCACTTAGCAGCCTGGATTCATTTTCAAATAAATTTAATTCATGCTAATAGGCAGAAATGTTTGTTATGATCATACTTTGCATTTGAATATACATTTTTTCCTGCCTATTCACACTCCTAACTTTACACTGTACTTAGTTTGATTGCTTCAAAAACAAAACAAAGCAAAATAAAACAAACAAAAAATCTCAGGTTGTTTCAATCTCTGAAGTTTAAAAAAAAATGGCATGATAAATTGAGCTGTTGCCTTTCCAGATAAAATTTAAAACCTGAAAACTATACCAATTTATAATTGGGAAGTTGCTCTTACCTCTGTTTTGAACTTCATAATTTACTTTAAAATTTAAATTTGACTGTTCTTTCCTCTATATGCCTTGTAAAAAATAGCCTTTGTCCTAAAGCAATAAATTCTAATATAACCTTAGACTTAAGTTACAAGAAAATATGGGAGCACAATTCTGTCATAGAACAGCAAGAGGCTAACCTGGAAGGATTTATATGAGAAATGTGAGTGAAAATTCCAACAGCACATAGTCTCATTATCATTGCATTCTTAATCCACATAAAAACCAAGACAAAGAAAGAAGACCTAGGTATAAGATGTATTTTTCCCTTTGATACTCATTAAATGACACATGTACATTTACTATGATATTTTGGAAGCAATAACAGATCTGTTTTGGTTAGTGAAAATAGTTTGCTACAAGTCAAATTCATCCTTAGGTTCATTCGTTCCAGCAGAAATTTAAAAAGTCATTATTTGCCTTTGGAAGTTTTGGTAAAATAATCACAATGTGTTTGTTTATTTAAAGTGTTCCAGTTTATATTCCAGATTCTAAATTTAGAGAAATAAGAGAATGTATTTCCAAATATACTGAAAAATATAAAGTTTTCTATTGTAATTATAATGCATTAATTAGTTTGGTGATTTAAATACATTAATTTGAAGAATAAATTATTTATAATTCCCACAAAATCAGAACAAAATAGTCTGTACTTCAATTTATATCTAACAATGTCTTAAGTGTATTAGATAATATTATTATAAATTATCATTAGTCCCTCAAATTGGTACTTTTGATGAGCCTTGAAAAATAAATGATTTGTAATGACAGAGATAAAATATTTTCATGTATCTTTTAGTCTTTTAATGTGCTAAGAACCTCCACTGAGAATAGCAATGATCAGTTAAATTTGAGACAAATAAAATATAAAGATATGAACTACTAAAAATTCTTATACTGGAGGAAAATAATCCAACTAATATATTTGAATTGTGACATATTCTTTAATAATGGCAAAACAAGAAAAAATTGGCACTCTCGATGTTTCAAGCCTTGTTCTAAGTTCTTTGCACATTTCTATTAACTTACGCTTTTAATAACCATGTGGTAGGTGCTATTTTTGTCCCTCATTTTAAAGAAGAGGAAACTGAGGTCCAAAAAGATTCAATAACCTGCCCAAATATACCCAGCTAATAAGAGGCAAAGCTAACATTCAGAGCCAAGCCCTGGTTACACAGTCCTCTTTTAATGGACTGCACTCAAGTGTTAATGATAGTGCACAGGATGAAGCCAAGAGTGAGAAAGTATGAAGAGAAAAAAAACTGGTTTGTTCGTAGGTGTATAAAGAAGCCATATTTCCAACCCTCAAACTTCCTCCATGACTGGCAGGGACTAAGGAAAGCAGTAGTCAAGTGTGTATTCCTCTTTTTGTTCTTCAATTCTTCTGGGTTTATCCAAGTTATAAGTGCTCTGCACTTCATATTAAGAGACAACAAAGATGAGTTATCCGTCTATAGAACTAATTTCTTCTGTTACCTCTCGAAATATTTCAAAACATGGAAGTAAGAGCATCTGACAGAACCCACAAAGGTACAATTGACCTCTTCTGACTGTCTCTGTTCTGGCATTGCATAATTGGGTTTCAACTTCAGACACCAGATTTCTTTAATAAGAGTACCTTATCAAGCGTTAAAGTAAAATCCCTTTTATGAATAGATAAGATGACATCACTTGATTTTAATTTGTATCCAGGAAAGGAAAAAGCCAAGTTTGAAAACGTTTATGCATTCAATGCTTCTTATTTTAATTGAGGCATGCAATTCTTTGGAAAAGCATAATTATAGGCTAACACAAATACAATTAAATTTCCTTTCTATTGCAAACTTCACTTCAGTATGTCCAGCTGAGATAAGGGCAAGAGTGAGAAAGACTATGATTAAGAAAGTAAAAAAAAAAGAAAATTCATAAATTAAGCATGAGTAGTTTATAGTCTTAATACTCAGATCCTTTATTTTCACTATAATCTGTACTACTACTGACAAGTATTTATATAAACAGTAGGGCTAACAATAAGTAATTTAAAAAACGTATCAGAAAAGAAAAAAAAATGCTTTAATTCTCTACTAACTATAAATATACAGTGGAGGCCTTGTCCCCCATAGGCTAGTTGTAGAGTATGTGTTTTTCCACTATAAATACACTAATAAAATGAATTATTAATTATTTTCACATCTTTTGCATGTTTTTCTTCTTAATCTCATAAGATAGCATTTCTAAAACCTGAAGATATAGCTACATTAAAAATAAAGACACTTTTGCAATTTTGGAATAAATATTACAAATCTTATTTACAGAACCAGAGATTATTTTGACTTCTTTCTTTTTTGGAAATAGGGGAATAGTGTTGAGAATAGAAAATGCTGTAGGAAGTTTTAAAAACTCCAAAAATTTTCTGTGCCTTCTAACAGGTATTATACTAAGTATACCATTTATTTGGCAGTTAACTGTAAACTCATTTTTGAAAGCTATTCAATTGAACTACATAAAATAACTATTACAAACTTCACTTCTGTATGTCCAGCTGAGATGCTCTTACTTTCATGTTTTGGTTCTGTCAGATGCTCTTACTTCCATGTTTTGGTCTATAAGTTACTAGTAATGTGATTTCCTAAGCATCTAAGGCTCTATACTTGATAGGTTGGCTGTAAACATTTGTTGACTGGTCAGATGTGCCATTGAAAGAACATTCTTGCCAGAATCATAATAGTGCATTTGAATTACGTGGTGGTGATTAATTTTTTAAATGCATCTGTGTACATATTGAACAATCACCAAAGAGCTACTATATGACATCATTATACTATTAAATAATGTTTCTTGGGCCATAAATCACACATTAACAAATTTAAAAGAATAGACATCATATGGAGTGATGTCAGCAAAATGGCTGAACAGAAATTTCTACCACATATCCCCTTTCAGAAACATCAATAAGAACAACTATCTATACATGAAAATACCTTAACAAGAGCTAAGGATTCCATGTGAGGGATTATAGCACCTGGATGAAGAAAATAAAAAAAATCCATTCATGAGGATAAGAAAGATACATTCACATTACCCATATTATACCTCCCTCAAGCCCAGGCAGCCCAACACAGAAAGAGACGTCCTCTCCATTGGAGAAGAAGAGTGAAGTGAGTGCCCATTTTCACTGCAACCCCAGTGCTGGCCTGCTCCATTACCAAGATGACTCTTGTGGCCTGTAATATGGTAATATACTAATCACAACTCTAATATAAACATTCAAGCACAAAAATATTAAAAATAGCTACAGCTACAATGACTTGTTAATAGATACAGAATATAAGAGAAAAACTGTGACATTAAAAACATAAAATATAGGCGGAGAGTACAAGGGTAAAATATTTGTATATAACCAAAGCTGTTATCAGCTTAAAATAGACTGTTATATTCATAATGTTTTATGTAAACCTCATGGTGACTACAAAACACAAACCTATAGTAAATTAACAAAAGACAGAAAGAAAGAAATTAAAGAAAATCATCAATTCACGAAGAATGACAGCAAAAGATGAAGACAGGAACAAGGAAACTACAGAACAGTAAGAGAAGTCATAAGATGGCACTAGTTAGTACTTCCCTATTGATTATTATTTTTATACATAAAATAACTGAATTCTCTAAAGCATAGAGTGGATGAATGAACTGAAAAAGAAGACCCAACTATATGCTGACTACAAAGACCACTTCAGCTTTAAGAATACAGATAGGCTTAAAGTGAAGGAATGGAAAAGTTATTCCTAGCAAATAGCAATCAAAAGAGAACAGAAGTAGCTATATGTGTAGCAGACAAAACAGAATTTAAATAAAGACTATAACAAGAGACAAAGAAGGTCATTATATAATGATAAAGGGGTTATGTCATCAAGAAGATATAATAATCTCAAATATATATGCACCCAACAATGAAACATCTAACTATATTAAGAAAATAACAACAGATCTGAAGGAAGAAATATATAACAATGGAGTAATATAAGAGAATTTTAATACCCTACTTTCAACAGAAAGAAAATCGAAAAGAAAACACTAGACTTGAAACATAACTTAGACTCTCAGTATCCATGGGGTTTGTTTCCAGGAACCCCCAAAGATACCAAAATCTTTGTATGCTCAATACCTTTATATAAAACGGCATAAAACAATGCATACACTTGGCCCTGTGCATCCAAGGATTCCTAACATCAATACTATTTTTAATCCACAGTTCACTGAATCTACAGATGTGAAATCTGGTGATGCAAAGGGTGAACTATGTATTTACTGAAAAGTATCTGGGCATAAGTGAACACACAGTTCAAACCCACATTGTTCAGAGTCAACTAACCGTATTAGAAAAGAAGTATTATCTAAAATAATAATCTAAGCTTCTATTCTAGAAAAGTAGGGGGGGAAAAAGAGAAAATTAAGTCCAAAGTAAGAAGAAAAAAGAAACATTAAGAATAAGAGCAGAAATCAATAAAATTGAAAACAAGAAATAATAGAGAAAAATCAATGAACTCTAATAATGTATTTAAAAATTTGTACACCATGACCAGTGAGATTTATCTCAGGTACACAAGGCTAGGTTGGCATTTGAAAAACAATTTAATCCATCACATCAACATCCTCAAAAAGAAATATCACATGATTATATTAACAGATACAGAAAGGGCATTTGACGAATCCAAAAACCATTAATGTTAAAAACTGTCAACTAGGAATAGAGAACTACCTCAACCTGATTAAGAATACCTCCAAAAATCCTATAGCTATTCCACACTTAATATTGAGAAAAATCAAAGTTTTTCCACTAAGATTAACAACAAAGTAAGAATGTCCTCTCTCAACAGTGCTTTCAACATTGTGCTGGTGAATATACTAATAAAATAAGACAAGAAAAAAATGAAAGTCATACATATTGGAAAAGAAGACATAAAACTGTTTTTGTTCTCAGATGACATTATTATCCACATAGAAAATTCAAAATATTCAACAAAAACACTAGTGGGATCATATATAGCAAGATTTCAGAATATAAGGTTAATATACAGAAGTCAATCACTTTCCTAGATAATAGGTCTACTGTTTCCTTCTGGTCTAGCCTCCAAAACTCCTTTAACATTAGCTTACTTCATTTTTCTGTTATTACTATCAAAGACTCTTCATTTTTACAGATAAAGTATATAATAAATGATCTACAAGGAATCAGCAAATTTTTTCTATAAAGGGCCATACTGTAAATATTTTAGGCTTTCTGATCTACATAGTGTCTGTTGCAACAGTTTAACTCTGCTATTACAAAGAGAGCTCTCAGACCAAGCTGAAAGGAATGATTATGACGGAGTTCCAATAAAACATAATTTCTAAGAACAGGCAGTGGGCAGCATTTGTCTTGTCAGCTATAGTTTTTCAACCTCTGGTCTAGACCATCTACCTCAAATATTCAGATTATTTCTATGCTCCCATGGTACCCCAAACCACTCACTATACAGTATCGTAAGCATTAACTTAGAATTTGCCTTACAAACTAGGTGGTAAGTGTGTAAGGTTAGATCACATTTGTAAGTCTTAATATGTTTTTCATTAATGAATACATAAATATACAAAGTGAATAAATTAAAAGTTGAACAAAATAGAATCAAGTATAATCTGATGTCCCACACAGACACCACTTAACTATTCTAGAGCTTTAAATATCTGCAAAAGAAAACAATAAACGCAATGTTCATCAATGTATGATTTATAGTATAAAAATATATTATGCCAATTTTAGTTACATCGATAAGAAAAAGTTAAAAACAAGAAAGGTGCAGGCATTAAAAAATGTTTGTTTTAGAATCTGTCACCTACTTTTAAATATTTTAAAGGGGTCTTCAGACGTAAATTCAAAACTATAATTTGCAGATGAAGTACTATGGCTAAATTTAAATTTCTTTTTTTGGTTAATCTCTGATCAAAGAATAAGCTGAAATAAAGTATATATAAGTAGGTAACTTTGAATTATATTGTGAAAAAATGTCTAACAAAAAGTTTTTGATTATTTTAAAAACTAAAATCACTACAATTTGTATTTGAAATACAAATGGGAAACTTTCATTTCAGTTGGTTTAAAAGAGTTTTTTTCTTCTTTTTTAGTTAAAAAATAAACAGAAAAAGAATTCAGAAAATTACTATCCAAACTAATCAAAATAATTCATCTACAAGATTAAATTCATAGGAAAAAAGGACTAATTATACAAAAAATAGTTTTCCATAGCTAAATGAAGTTATGTTAAACTGACTGATTCCTGAGTATGTGTCAGTCCCTAGTACTACAGCT
>NW_011888889.1:4266669-4267622 GCF_000151845.1 Pteropus vampyrus | reverse complement strand
GCCATTTTTTTCCTTTCCACAATTTTTATTATTCTATAAATAATGTATTATAATAAAACTAAAATCTCTTTAGAATTTCTTTAGAATGTACAACATTTATTGCTTCAGAAAGGTCCACCTTAGAGGTAGATAATTCACATATTCAATACAAAAAGATATTATATAATACAAACTCCAGGCATTAAAAATTACATTTAAGACTTTATTTACTTCTGTTTGTTCCCTTAAATTCCATCATTGAATATATAGCTTCCTTCATTCGCATGAACATACATATTATTCAATGATTCAATAAACACATATTGAGCCCCTATTACATGCCAATCACTTAGTCAAACACTGGAAAGAATATAATGAGCAAACACAGAAATATTCTTAGTCTAGTTGAGGGCAGTGGCAGGGTGGGGTAGAAAAAGGAAGAGGAGGAAGAAAAAGAAGAGAAGAGGAAGAAGAGCAACAGCAACAACAAGGGGTGGAGAAGAGAGAAAAAAGTAGAAAAGGAGAAAACATAGACCAGATTTGCCATCTTGCTTTAAACAAGTGACACTCCCAACGACATATATAAAATATTAGCTTTGCAGGCACTGGACAAGGCAACAGAGGACAGCAATAACTGAGATAAGCAAACAAATATGAACTCTCTGAGAACTCTAGCTCTCTGCATTGAGGGAATTTCCAGCCTGCTACAAAGAATAGGGATGCCCAAACAGAGCTCTGTTTTTTTTTTTTTTCTTAACGACTTGAAGAGACATGTTTAAGTTCGTGGAAGCTAAGGTTGTTATAACATTGGGTCAGAATAGAAGTGAGGTGAAAGTTAGTTCCAGATATCTGAATAATGGTCCTCTTAAATCTTTGGCTATACTAATCTGTGCATAAGTTAAGGAAACTACTGAGACCAGGGGAGCAAAACAGCATCAGAAAGAAGTAGGTAAAATAATCCCTGAGTCTCAAAT
>NW_011888889.1:4263960-4265364 GCF_000151845.1 Pteropus vampyrus | reverse complement strand
ATACTAATCTGTGCATAAGTTAAGGAAACTACTGAGACCAGGGGAGCAAAACAGCATCAGAAAGAAGTAGGTAAAATAATCCCTGAGTCTCAAATTAAAACAGGAATATTTTGCATTCCATCAGACAAGATAAAGATATCCTAACATGTGGAACCAAGTTAGACCTAGACTAAAGGCTTCTGTGACTTTATACTAAAAAAAAAAAAAACTTGAAAGTTTTGAAATGTATCATAATAATTTAACTGTCATACAGAGCAAAGTCCAAAATTATTTAAACAAAAATATCTATTACCTAGAAACATAAATTGGGATATTTGGCATTAAATTAAAAATTAAAAGATAGGCAAAGAAGTAGGAAATCATGACCCTTAACTAAGGTGAAAACTAATAAAAACAGAGCCAGACATCTCAAAAATATAATTACTGGGGAGAAAAAAACATTAAAAAGCTATTATAAATGTACTCAATGTATTCTAAAGTAGAGGAAAGAAGGAGCATCATGAGGATAGACATTGAAAAATGATAAAAGACCCAAATTGAATTTCTAAAGATGAAAATATTTCTGAGATGAAACAGATATTGGATATCATTAACAATAAATTGGACTCTGAAGAAAAAAAATGAGTAAACTTGAAGACATAGCAAAAAACTATCCAAATGAAAAATACAGGGATAAAAGGCTGAAAAAAAAAAAAAAAACCTCCACAGCATCAGTGAACTCTAAGACAATACCAGGAGACCTAACATATATTTAACTTAAGTCCAGAGAAGGCAATGAGGAACACAATGAATAGTTGAAGAAATAGTGGCAAAAAACTTACCAATTATATATCCAAAGATCCAAGAAATTCAAGAAAATTTAAATCAAATAAATACAAATACCAAGATATATCATAATTTTCTGAAAACCAGTGACTAAGAATCTTAAATCATACTGAAGGGGAAAAATATTATGTACATAAAAAAATTAAAATTAACTGTAGAGTTCTAACCAGAAACAATGTAATCCAGAAGATAATGAAGTAGCACCACTAATGTATTAAAGGGAGAGATGGGGAGAATGAATTCCATACTCAACAAAAATTATTTTACAAAAAAAAAAAAGAGAAATAAAAATGTTTTCCAGATAAAAGTATTCTAAACCATTACATTTTCAATTATAGTTTTGTTTTCCCTGTGATTTAAGGTGTTTTAAGAACTATAATATTATAAGTAGCACATAAAACTCTGTTATTGACTGACTAAAAGTTGTTATTAACCAAAATTAGCCTGTTGTGACCTGAAAACTTTATTTTCCTTGGAAGTAGTGGTAAATACACCAAATCCACTTTTATTTGACCATTCCTAATCTCTGAATGCTTCTTTCCACAAGACAGAGATGTGCTAAGTGGCTGCTCAGAAATG
>NW_011888889.1:4244326-4263910 GCF_000151845.1 Pteropus vampyrus | reverse complement strand
TATTATGTACATAAAAAAATTAAAATTAACTGTAGAGTTCTAACCAGAAACAATGTAATCCAGAAGATAATGAAGTAGCACCACTAATGTATTAAAGGGAGAGATGGGGAGAATGAATTCCATACTCAACAAAAATTATTTTACAAAAAAAAAAAAGAGAAATAAAAATGTTTTCCAGATAAAAGTATTATAAACCATTACATTTTCAATTATAGTTTTGTTTTCCCTGTGATTTAAGGTGTTTTAAGAACTATAATATTATAAGTAGCACATAAAACTCTGTTATTGACTGACTAAAAGTTGTTATTAACCAAAATTAGCCTGTTGTGACCTGAAAACTTTATTTTCCTTGGAAGTAGTGGTAAATACACCAAATCCACTTTTATTTGACCATTCCTAATCTCTGAATGCTTCTTTCCACAAGACAGAGATGTGCTAAGTGGCTGCTCAGAAATGAGAATGCCTTGTTTGAAATAAAGTTACCTAGCCTTAATATCTATGAGTTAGGACTTAAATAAATTATGATAAAACATTAGATAAATCAATGTAACACACAAAAAAACATTTACACATACACACTACTCTAATTCCAACTTTCTATGAATGAACATTGTGCAACCATTAGAACAATCAGCTAATTGAAATGTTCTTATGATAGCCAATTCATAATTGCTCTTAAAATACAAAGTCAGGATGAAGAAGCTGATACCTGTCTGGATATGATCTCTGTTCAGATCACTCTGAAAGTATTAAAAAAATCATAGTCCATGGGCTAAATGAAGAGTTTTCTCCACATAACACTCAATATTTTTTACCTAAGTAGCAATTGTTGGATGAATAAAACTACATTGTTACTATTTTTTGTCTAATACTTTAAAGATATATAATGAAATAATGACTGAATCCAAAAGCTGTTTTATTTTTACTCCTTTAACATAATTCAAGGGAAAGAAATACCAGTTGATGCCCAAGGAAACAACTATTGCTGCAGCACTTTGTAGCTAAAAGAGGGCACTACAGACACAAAATAGACTAAGTCGCTATTAATTTTTGCTCTGGATCACGGTGTTCAGACTTCAAACACAATGAAATAGAAAGAAAAACAAATTTTGTGATAGGCTTGAGAAACTCCTCATTTAGATAAGTAAATAGAAAATACTCAGCTCATAAGGTGATATTATATCTAAAAAGGGGCAATGAGCAAATAAAACTCAAGTTAAAAATGATAAAATTCCAGATTCGAAATTCCACACTTTAGCAGCTATTTCATTAACTCTTCTTCATGACTGAATTTTCTTAGAGAAACCTGAATGTTTTCTGAGGACTCTCTTCCCACAGCACAGGAGGACCAATTAGGTGCAATGAGAAGATGATTTCAGATAGCAGAAGACAGCCTCTGAATGATACAAAGGATTTCAACAGTCATTTCAAAGGGAAATAGTTTACACAATAAATGGAGATATTGATAGTTAATAATTATTAAGTACATAAATGCCCAGGTATTCTAATAGCCATATTAATTCATAATAATGGTTTTAATGTCCATAATAACAGAGAAGGAATTCAAGACACAGAGAAAATAACAACTATGCCTAGAGACAGCAAAGTGTTAAATCCAACTTTTAACCCAAGGCAGTCTGATTTCAGGGCCCATGTGCACAAGCCATTAAGTCATGATGGCTTCAAATGTTGATGGAAAAGTTTCAGAGAATCCAATTGTTTGACTAAGAAATAATAGAAAATACAACAGGAATATATATATAACAAGGATATAAAAGAGTCTAGTGTTATACTATGAGAAATTTTTAATTTCAGATTGCAAGATTGCGCTTAAGTTGTTTGGGTTTGAAAAGCCATTAAAGGTCAGTGCCAACTCCCAGGTGGTAATAATAAAGCTGATAATATTTAGGTTATATACTTTGGATACAGAATTTCACTAAATACATATACAAATAATTAAATTTTTTAAAAATAAATAATCATGACATATTCTTAAAAGAGAAAGATATGTCTTTTAGCAAATGAAATACTTTATCTTACAAACTCTTTTTAAATCTAGATAAAGCACTCTTAAGTCTGGAAATTCATTGCTTAAATTCTAATTGATTGATTCAAAAGTAGAAAAGGGCAGGTTCAGTATTGCTTAACATTTTATCCATAACTGCATAGATAACATTACCTAGCAGATAGTAAAGGTCAACACCTCTGATTCTGTGAATGGAATTCATAATGATTATAATGCAACAGAAGATAAGAAAGTAATATAATTTAATTAAATAGAATCAAGTGCCAAATAATTCTACAAGGAAAGAAATAAACTAGTTGTGCAAATCCATGATGAGAAATGACTATATATTTGTGATAATGACAGAAACAGATCAAGAGTGTCTCAAAATCAGAAAGCTGAATGACCTAACAGTGCAATGGAGTATAGAATATGTTTAAATTCCATATAGAAATCTTCAAGAGCAACTGAATCATAAAAATAACTACGTATAATCACAATGTATTTAATACTTGAAATATACTAATGGTTTTGCTAATAGTAAGAAACAAATGACACTGGCAAATCTTACATGGAACCAACCATTTTTAAAAACTTAGCTAACTTTAAGAATTTCAAAAGAACTTCAAGAAGTCTCAGAAGGAAAATATACAATAGAAATTTGAGAACTCAAAAAATAGATAACCAAAAATTAAATTCTTTATTCTAAAATGCCAAGTATTTATCCTAGGAAATAAAAAAAAAAAAAGATTTAGATTATTCGTTACCATTAACCTGAAATTAAAATTGTAAATGCTTTTTTTCCCAAATGTACCAAATTGATTATCTTAAATATTAGAAAATGTGTTTAGGTTAGCTCTAATCAAAAATTTTAAATTTCTAAATAATAGTAGGAACTTTGATTTCCTCTACTTTCAGAATTTTAAATCAGATAAATATAGTATAACAAAATAATACAGTATATGTGTGTAACTCTTAATTTTTTTGGTAAACTTTCATTGTTTCATTTTACCTTCAGACAGGTTGATAATAACGAAAGTATTATTCTTTTACAGTACCATGAAAAATGCATCAGAATGCATCACATCTCAGCATTGATATGCTATAGTTTTATCAGTAGTGATTTTCCTTTCTCAGTAATATATACAAAAAATGTGTGTAGTATTGTCTTAGAGATGATGAAATACAACGTGCCATTATTCATGGATAAATTAAGTGCTTTTCTATTAGTGAGAATATCCTTAAATTGTTTTTGAAGTTTTTAAAAGTAATTCTTCATTCCTACCTAATGAAAGTATAAATACATTCATTCCCTTCACAATATAAATTTTACTTAGAGTCTGATGGCTTTTAAATGATGTCTTCCCCCAGTCAAAGAAGAAATATCAAGAGGAAGTTAAAAATATTTTGAACTAAATAAAAATACAATTTATCAAAAATTATAAAAAATTATGTCAGTGAATACACATATTAGAAAAAAAGCAATATATAAAATCACTAATCTAAGCTTCTAAAGAAAGCAGAAAAAAAGAGAAAATTAAATTCAAAATAGGCATAACAAAAAATAATAATAAGAGCAGAAATCAGTGAAATTAAAAACAAAAATTCAATAGAGAAAAATCAATGAAACTAAAAGCTGGTCCTTTGAAAGGATCAATAAAATAAAAACCCTTCAGTCACACTAACTAAAAACTAAGAGAAGACAAAAATAACTAATATTAGAAATGAAAAAGGAGACATTACTACAGATCCCATGGACTTTAAAAGGATAAAGAAGAAATACTATGAAAAACTCTATGCCTACAAATTTGATAACCTAGATAAAATGGACCAATTCCTTAAAAGACACAATCTGCCAAAACTCATACAAAAAGAAATATACAATCTGAATAGGTTTCTATCTATCAAAGAAATTGATTCAACAATGAATAACCTTCCCAAACAGAAAGCCTCCAGTACAGGTAGGTTCACTAGTAAATTCTGCAAAAATTTACAGGAGAAATTATAACAATCCTCTACAGTCTCCTTCAGAACACAAAAGCAGAAGAAATACTTCCTAACTCAATTTATAAGGCCAGTATCATACTAACATCAAAACCAGATAATGATATTACAAGAAGATAAAATTATAAACCAGTATCTAATATGAATGTAAATATTAAAATCCCACCCAAAATATTAAAAAATCAAATCCAAAAATCATAAAAAGAATTATGCACCACAAATGAACAAGTGGTATTTATCCCAGGTATGCAAAGCTGGTTCAACATTTCTTTTAAAAAATAATGTAAGCCATCATATCAACAGTTTTAAAAAGATATGTATAATAATATCAATATATGCAGAAAATCATTTGACAAAATCCCACCTCTATTTATGATTAAAAACGCTCAGTAAATTAGGAATCAAAAGGAACTTCACAACTTCGATAAAGAATATCTACAATAAATGAATAAATAAATAAATAAATAAATAAAAACTAGCTATCATCACATTTAATGGTGAGAAAAATGAAGTTTTCCCATTAAATTCAGGAACAACCCAAGAATTTCCCTTCTCACCAGTCCTTTTCAACATTGCACTAGGCGTCCTTGCTAATTCAATAAGGCAAGAAAGGGAAACAAAAGGTATACAGATTGGGAAGGAAGTCATAAAACTGTCTTTGTTCTCAGATAACATTATTATCTATGTAGAAAATCCAAAATATTCAACCACCACCACCACCATAACAATAACAATAACAAAATCTTCTGGAACTAAGTGACTATGGTAAGGTTACAGGATACAAAGTTAATATACATAAATCAATTGCCTATAAAGAATGAACAAGTAAAATTTGAAATTAAAAACATAATATCACTTACACTTGCATCCCCCAAAATGAAATACTTTGATGTGAATCAAACAAAATATTTCTGAGAACTAATGAGAAAAACTATAAAACTCTGATGAATAAAATCAAAGAAAAACTAATAAATGAAGATATATTTCATGCTCATGGATAGGAATACACACTATTGTTAAGATGTCAGTTCTTCTCAACTTGACCAATGCAATTCCAATCAAAATCCCAGCAAGTTATTTTATGAATATTGACAAACTGATTCTACAGCTTACATGGAGAGGCAAAAATCCCAGAACAGCCAATACAATGTTGAAAGAGAAGAACGAATTTGGAGGAATGATGCTATCCAACTTCGAGATATATTTTGAAACTACAATAATCTAAATAGTGCGGCAGTGGCTAAAAAATAGACAAATAGGTCAATGGAATAGAATAGAGAGCCCCAAAACAGATCCTCATATATATAATTAACTGGAATTTGACAAAGGAGCAAAAGCAATACAATGGAGCAACGAAAGTCTTTTCAAAGAATGGTGCTGGAACAATGTTACATTCACATGGAAAAAATAAATCTAGACACAAACATTATGCCTTTCATAAAAACTAACTCAAAATAGGCCATACACATAAATATAAAATGAAAAACTATAAAATTCTGAGATGATAACATAGGAGAAACCTAGATGATCACAGATATGGTGATGTCTTTTTAGATACAATACCAAAGATATGATCCATGAAATAAATAACAACACCAAAGATATGATCCATGAAATAAATAACAACACCAAAGATATGATTCATGAAGTAAATAACTGATAGGCTGGATTTCAATAACATTAAAAACTCTGCTGTGCAAAAGACAATATCAAGAGAATTTTAAAAAACGCCATTAGGAGTAAATTTTGCAAAGATACATCTGATAAAGGACATTTATCCAAAACATAGAAAGAACTTCTAAAACAAACAACCTGATTTAAAAATAGCCCCCAAAAAACCTTAACAGACACTTCAATGAAGAAAATATACAGATAGTAAATGAAAAGATGCTGCACATCCCATGCCACCAGGGAAATGCAGATTAAAACAACAATGACAAAATACTACACACCTATCGGAAAGGCCAAAGTCCAGAACACTGGCAATACACACTAGTGATGAAAGAGAGCAACAGGACTCTCATATAATGCTGGTAAGAATGCATAATGGTAGAGCCTTCTTGGAAGATAGTTTGGCAATTTCTTACAAAACTAAACCTACTCTTTTAATATGATCTGATAATTATGGTCCTTGGTATTTACCCAAAAGAGTTGAAAATTATGTCCATACAAACACCTGCACGTAGATGTTTATGGCAGCTTTATTTGTAACTGTCAAAACCTGGAAACAACCAAGATGTCCTTCAGTAGATGAATGGATAAATAAATTGTGGTGCATCCAGATGATGGAATATTATCAACACTAAAAAGAAATGAGCTATCAAGCCATGAAAAGAAATGGAGGAATCTAAATGCATATTACTAAAGGAAGGAAGCCAATTCAAAAAGGCTACTGTATATTTTCAACTATATGAGATTTTACAAAAAGACAGGATTATGAAGAAACTTAAAAGATCAGTGATTTCCAGGAATGAGAGTGGGAGAGACATGAATAGGCTGAGCACAGAGAATTTTTAGAGCAATGGTGATACTCTGTATAATATTATGATAGATATATATCATTATACCTTTGTCCAACTCATAGAATATATAACGCCAAGAGAGAACCTTAAGGTAAATTACCACCTTTGGGTGCTAATGATGTGTCAATATAGGTTTATTTTTGGTAAAAAAAAAAAAAAAAAACCCAAAAAGTACCATTTTCATGAGTGATATTGATAAAAGGAGAAGCTATGCATTGGTAAGAAAGGTGTTTATGAGAAATCTCTATAACTTTTCTCAATTTTGTTGTTAACCTAAAACTGCTCTAAAAAAATAAAGTTTTTTTAAGAGTCAGAGTCATGGTAATACATTTACACACAGTCATATTTAGGTTTTGACATCATTTTTTGTGTAACTTAAAAGACTTTAACAAATATTTGTTCCATCTCCCTCTTTGATTTTGGCTGAAAGAACTTTGGGTCCATAGTGGGTTGTTGCTCTTGGAGCAACTAAGTTTTGCTAAGATTCTCAGAGCATACATAGTACAAACATGGAGATATGTCTGTTATAACTGTATTAAATCTTCCAAGAAAAAATGATAACGTTATTTGTTGTTAATTATTATATTGTTTGCAAAGGACAATCTATAAATACTCCTGTGACAAGTCCTAAACTTTGCTTTGATGGTCAATCATAATTCCAAAATTTCCTCTTTAATAAAATATAATTTTATATTATAATAAAGTTTCATACTTATTGTAAACATGGCATTTACAGATAATTTTACTAAGCAATAAAAATGCCTTTGTATCAAAATTAATTTCATCTTTTCATGGGCCTAATCAGTTAATTCAGAGTGTCTTTGGTAAAAGGAATAATCACAATGGTCTCTTCTTTAAAACCTCCTAATGAATCAATAAATTAAAAATTTAAAAATTGATAAAATCCAAAGTCCTTGCCATGTCATAGATGTTCTACATAGTCTTAAATTTTACTAAGTGAGGCATTTGCTATTTACTTTGTTTGAAAAGGTAAAAGGGAGTAAAATATACGGTGACAGGAGACTTGACTTTGGATGGTGAACACACAATGCAGTATACAAATGATGTATTATAGAATTGTACACTTAAAACCTACATAATTTTATTAACCAATGTCACCCCAATACATTTCATAAAATTTGAAAAAAATGTACCTTTTCTATATTCTCTTTTCTCCCAATCCAGCTTTGTTTTTCTTCCTGGTATTAATCATTAGCTAGTATTACATTATTTGTTTACTGTCTCTCCTACTAGAATGTTACTCCATGAGGATGAGAACTCAGCCCATTTTATTCGCTGTCCTCAGTGCCTAGAGTCATGACCAGTCCATGGAAGGTGTTTGATTATTATACGTCACATGGGTAGAGTGAATATGGGAATATGACTGCAAAAGTGTTGCCTTCCTCCATTACACTTTGGATCATCTAACTTTAAGATAACCGGATACAAAAGTCATGACCATTGGATAAAGATATATGAATGACTTCCTTCTCTCACTAATATCCCTTAACAAATGGATAGTTGTTTTACTGCTAGTAATATTTTTACTATTGTATATAGACATTGCTTAAACATTATTTTCTTGAAAAAATGTACTCCGTTTTTCTCACAAATGATGAAGAAATTTGGTTTTGACAATGTATGCTCAATGCGTTATGACTTTTAATTACATATGTCCACTCTTTATACAATTCAAATAGCAACCTGAAAATTTTTAAATCATGCCAAACAAATGTATCAGTCATATAAAATTTAGGAATGTTATATTCTTATCAGCACAATTTCCTTATTTATAAATATCTTATTAAATAATTGCAAAGTTATTCATATTTGCATTTGGATCTTTTTATTTCCATGATTCTGTGATTTACTGAATTACATTTCTTAGAAGACATGCGTTTTCTTTCTGATGAATTAAAAAATATCTACGAAACATTTCAACAATATAAGGATAGTGATACAAAATGCATTTTTAAGATTTAATGTAAACAATGTAACTGTCACATTGAAATTTTTTCAGACACCTTTTTTTCTAAAACAGTTTAAGAGAAACCACATCATGTATGAAGTTATTGCAAAGAAATATTTCCTTTAAAACAAATTCTATGTTTCATACCCTGGTAGCAGCTGGTCCTTGTCATTTCAATCTACAACAGAGCCTTTAATGAAACACATGTGTAGAGGAAGTTGTTCTGTTGTCTGTGCAGACTGTTGTGCCTGGTCATCTGTTTAAATATGCAGTGGCATTTCCAATGTAATTAAATTTCTAATTGTACATCCAAAATTTGTCTATGTATTGGCATGTATAATGAATTATGATTTATAATTGTTAGAAACCATTAATTTGAAATCTGTGGGGCAAGTCTTCAACATCTTGACTGTACCATGAGACTCATTTCTTTAGAAATTATTTGAACTGCAGTATTTGAACTTGTTTAAATATTGTAAAACTGATAGTGTTGGATAAAAAAATTGAATCTTCAAATTACATTTATGCTGGCCTATTTTTATATTCTCCAAAAAAAATGAGTTATTTGTACCAAGACCAATTAAAATAATAAATGCATAATGAATGAAATGAAAATTTTTAATTGTTATGTGGTGTTTTGGGAGAATATTTCCAATTATACAATAAGGATAAAAACCTTTCTGAATTACTACTGAGAATTGGACACAGTAGAAAGTTTAGCTTGAACTATTAAGGCATGTTTAAAGTACACCTTAAAATGAAAAGGCAATTAATTTCTCTAAATTAACAACTTTTAACCTTTTTAATCCCATAATTTATGCTACTGGCAGAAACCTGTTTACAAAAATCTGTACTTACAACATTCTTTGGGTAACCCATATCTATACCTAACATTGCTATTTTAATGCTCCAATAAGGCCACACCCATTTTAAAGGGCCAACACTGTCTGATGGGCTGTGATATTATTCTAATTAATCACTGCCTAGAGCATATGAGCTGTTAAATATTTTGGATATCACTCCTAGCTATGTCTATATGTCAATATGGATGTCTATTGCATGTATGGGTAGATTATGCAAATGAAAATGAATTTTAGTTAAATATTACAGATTATCAGATGGATAGCTTTATGGAAAAATTGGCCAAGTAAACAAAACAATATCTCCAATGAATAGTCATTAAACAATAAGCAGCGCATTCATTAAAGTAAAAAGCATTCAGTGAGTTTACTGCCCAAAACCAATGCACTAGACCTCATAGCTGCAACTCTTGGGCTTAGCTGTTACACTAATTAACCTTGTAGATATACAGCCTCAATATGGTGGTCTAAAAGAGAAATTACAGAAACTCATATTTCTACTAATGACTAAGTAACTCCTGAATTTTTATAAACTGAATATTTCTTCTCTACCAAGACTTTAACATCAACACTGAACTTCAATCTTTTCCTCCTCCCACCCAGTTACTCCATATAAGAACTCATCTGGATCTGGGAAATTGATATAAAAAATGACTCTCACCCTCCCAAAATTTTATTGACTATTATTTTAAATTATCTTTTTAGAATTGATTAAGTAGTCTTAGATCCAGCCTTGCTTTCAGATTATAGCAAGGATATCCAAATAAGTAATTACTGTAATACATTATAGGCACCATGATAGAAATAGATTATATTGCCATATGGCTGTATCATTAATACGATGGAAAAAGAAACACATCATTATTAACATCTTTAAACTGGGCCAACAAATTTTAGTTGACTCTCAATAATGCACCTCATAAAACCTTTAATATTTATATTTGATATACGTCACGATCACACTTAAAAAAAAAAAAACCCAAAGCTCTACTTTTACAAAAATCTATTTCAAAGATTTGTACATTTTACTTTATTTTGAAATGGTTACAAATGTGATTGTAAAACCTTACCAAAATTTGATTGTAATGCTAGGACTTGAAATATTGAAAAAAAAACCTTACTATTTGGTAAGGTTTTTTCTACTTTAAGAAAAAATCTATTTTATAAAAAATACTTTTTAAATCAAGCAGAATCAATTTTCTTGTTTGAATTATTAAAACTATCATGATAGTTTATTTAAAGTAGTATTTACTACTGAGGAGATAACTGATATAAATTTTCTGAAAAAAAATTTAAAATAAATATTAAAAGAATAAAATGGACACATTTTATCTACTAATTATACTACTAGTTTATTTCATTAAAAATAACTACAAATATATTTCTGGAAGAATGAAACTTTTTAAAAACTAAAATTTGCAACAGTAGTAAATGGTTGCAAGTTATAAACAAGATAATTGGTGAGAAAAAACAAAATTAAAACTTCTATAGTTCTAAAAAGAAACTGTGACTCTGCATAGTTAAAAACTGTATCTTATAATATAAAGTAAAATTTATTTTAAAACTAAAATCAAATCATAAATTTCAAACATGATTTTTTAAAAACAACGTATTTTACTCCTAATAGATATTAAAAGATCTTAAATACAATATTTCTCAAAAATCTCCAAATGTTTTACTTCATTTAGGAGCTTTACTACATATGATAAAGGGTGATATTGAAAAAATATAAATTACACGCTAAGATTACAATTATTTTTATTTCTTATTCCATTAAACTAATCAATATACATGACCACCAGAAGTAGGACTATGAAAGATAATTTACAATTTTCTCTATAAGGAACATTTCTAATAATAATTCATTTGTTTTATAGTAGTTATTTGGATAAAAGGGCACACATATTTGGAAAATTTTTAGCACACTAAGGGCTTTGTTATTGCTAGCATAATTAAATTCTAGATTAAGTGAATTATATTATATACAAAAGTACACCTCCTTATCAGTGGGAGTAATTTGCCCTACAGAAATTTGTTAGAATATTTAAATGAAATTGTTAATCAGGGACTATTTACAGCTGCACCTGCTCTTATTTGTATCATGAAACTGTAATCACTGTCAGTCCTTCCAGACCCAGGCAGAAGATAACCATTAACACAACAGAAGCATAATTAAAGAGAATCCTCATCTGCTGTATTATCTTGGCTTTGTTAAAGAGTAAGCAAAGTGACATGGGTGCAGAAGGCACCAAGGAGAACAATGGAAGGTGACTGGGTGTTTATGACAATGCCACCTATTTCCTACACAGAAAACCAAAGGAATTACCCAAGAAAGTTCAGTGATAAATGGATAAAGTTAGCAAAAAGTTTAATAAACCAGACTATGGTAAATCCTCTTATTTTTAAAGAAAGGTTTTAGAATAGAAAAACAGTTTGAGAATTAAATAAAAGCCCCATAGACATTTCCAAGTCAATTGTATTATCTTAAAAAAAAAAAGAAAAAAAAGTCGGTGGGTTTCTACAACGGTTATTTTTGAGCACATTCTGTATATTATAAGATAGTACAGCAAGTGCATTGAATGCTTTCAGAGAAAGGATTATACTATGATCTGGAAATTACTCATATATCTTATTTTGAAATAAGTAATTTCTCCTCCTTGTTTGAATAGTTCCATAATTTTAAAAGTGACTCTAAATGGTTATTATATATATTGAATATGGGTTTGTGCATTCATGACCAAATACATATGACTTGTAAGACTGCTAGTGTTGCAAGATTTAAAGTTATGCAGGTAATGTAAGCACTGCACTCAAAGAATTTCATTAGAGATTGTGAAGGCATTATAAACAATATTCCCAGATGAAAATAAGCTTAGAATTCAATCTATATTTTATGAGATGTGAAAAAATCAAGATGTTAATATGAGTCTTACATGCATTACTTTTTAATATTCTAGAAATTTATCTATTTATTATTTTTATTGTCTTTCTCTGCTCTAAAACTTAATCCCCTACATAAGACGTCTTTTTCTTCAGTAATGGATGAGTGCCATCTGAATGGATACACAATATGTGGGTGAGACACATAATATTTGTTCAACGAATGAATGAATGAATGTTCTTCATTTGAAAAATACAGAAGAAGCGAATACTCATGTAGCTGTTTGCATTTTAAATAGAATGGAGTATTTTTCTTAGTTTTTAAAAGGCTAAAATCTTTTAAATACATTTAGGTGGCAGACAGTCTATAAAAGATATGTCACCTAATAAATGACTAAGCATCTCTTGGAAAGAAAGAATAAACTAACCCTAAATATCACAGGTATAAATAATATCACCTAAAAAAGGATAATTTGACTCCTATTGTGAAAATAGTCCTATAAATAAAGAACAGCATAGATATAAATAAATATATGATTTATGCTGCTCAAATTTAAACACTATTCTTAAAAGTCATGTCCGGATGTATGAAGAATGACAGAATAGCAAATAGCAGACAAGTCAAAATGTGGCCGTGAATAATTTTTATTATAATGTTATCTGAAGGCAAAGTTAGAAGCAAATCCAAGTTAATATAAGAAAACAAAACAAAAATGCTATCCATAGATATGCCTTTAAAATAGTTTTGTGAGAAAATAAACCACTAATTTTGTATTCATGTATATATATTACATATATATACACACATGAACATATTCTTGTTTTGTCAAATATTTTGTTACTAAATTTCCATAATATATATATAATGTTAAACTATTTTATCCATAATTTTATCAATCAATTGAAAATGTAATTTCTAATCTTATTTTAAAATCTCTTAAGAACATCAGCATATATACTTTTATTCTTTTCAGGAATTTCTTGTGACAAAGTATAATTAAAAAACAATGAAATCCTGGCTGTATCTGTCCATTAATTAGTCTAATACTTAAATACTTCATGTTGTAGCAGCATGATTAATTTTATAAATTTTAGAAACTTAAATCATAAATATTAATGCTATATCTTAGAATAAAACCATAGATGGAAATGATCAAATGAGCTGGTAGAGAAACATAATTATAAATATTGCTTAGGAAACATCCATGAAAAAAGATGATTTACAATTAACATATCTGATGAAATGGTCCCATTGATATTACTAGAAATTTATTTATATACACACTCATACACATTAATAGCAGGTATATAGAAAGTGTATAATTTGTTTTTAATAACAAAAAATTCTTGTCATACATGTTCAGTACATTTTTCAGATTTAATTTCATCTGATCCTTACCAAGAGTCTTTATAGTATTTATGAATACAGCAACTGCTTTTTGGAAAAATATACTTTGCTATCCAATGCAGAGAATTTGAACTTTTGTTTATTGCCATTTGAGACAAATTGAACATAGCTTATTTTAAAACTTTGCCTAAATTATTGAAATTCTTTTATACCTATCTTGAAAAAAATCTAAATTGAAAAAATCTATCTTGAAAAAAACCTAAATTCTTTCTTTCAAAGTTTAGATTTAATAAATTATGGCAAGTGTTTCATTACCTTCTAGGGAAAGAAGTCTTCAATTTTCTGATCTCACTGGATGAGATGTTTCAGATATAAAAACAAATAATAATCCTCAACCCTGATTGAAAGGACATTTGCTGTGGTTTATTTTCACCCAGGAATGATCATTGATTTAGTTAAAAATATTCTTACATCAACCTTTACAAATTTAAAGGAGGGCAGTTAGTTGCAATTGTGGCTCCAAAACTGATATTCTCTGTTTATACAATTTGGGCGCAGTGAAACGGACTATAAACAAGTAGACACAGGTATTGTGATAAAAGTTACCTAGACTGAGCAAATTGTTAGTTTCATGCTACATGTGAAAATAATATTCTTAAAATTTTAGCTTAAATAATAATTGAAATATCCATTGGTTGAATACTCTAACATGCTAAAATGCCTCCAATAATGTCATTCCTTAATAACAGTACTTTCATTATAAGAAAAGGTTAATTGTGTTAATATTTTGGAGGATAAATACTATCAGTATATAAGAGTAGAAAATGGGGTGTTTCCCAAATACTTGTGTAAGGTATGGTGATTGCCAACTGAGAAGATGAATAGCAATCCCTAAATACCACCCTAAATAATATAATTTAAAAATAAATGAAAATAACTTGTAAACAAAGGATTATAGAAGTTGCCCATGAAAATAGTCACAATATAACTATAGGTCAGCAGTTCTTAACTTTGAGAATTTTATGAATTGTACACTTGAACCTATAGAATTTTATTAATCAATCTCATCCCAATAAATTAAATTTAAAAATAAGCTCCGACGCACTCATCTCTTCTCAACACAAATGCACATATACGCAAACTTTTACTTCCATTTCCAGAAGATTCAAGAAATCCTTCCCTAAAGTCTCCGTTCAAATACCTACTCTAGGCAAAGCTAGGCTGCACATGTTAAGCTGAGAAATTCTTTATCCAACCTTAGCCAGTGTTGATTGTAATATATGACATTCTTTTACATCTCACTAAGGAAGCAAAATGCAGCCAATTCATCTCTGACACAATGATTTGTTATTGTTTTGAATCTTTATTTTACACAATTTTAAAAGGCAAATTTCAACGTGAAGTTTTATCCTATCATGCAACTCTAGTTTTGACTTTCTACGTACACAATATTTTTCTTGTTTTAATGTCAAATCACAGTGTTAATCTTTTTGAGGGTATTTTAAATAACAATTACCATTCACATGGCATCATTAGCACATATCATGTAATTGAACAGTTATGATTAAATTTGCATATTTGTAGGCAATGACAGTGATATTGTAACTGCTGGCTGGCTGATAGTGTTTATAAATACCATTGATTACAAAATACAGAACAAATCCACAGATATTAATATTTGGAGAAAGTGTATCATAAAATTGATGAAATATGATACATAGAAAAAGTAGATAGAAGGTAAATATAACCCTTATACACATTAGCAGTAAGGGCGGAGAAGCTTTTCCAACATCAAAGAGCTTGGTTCCATGGGCAAGATTCTCAATGGACCTATTTTACTGAGACACTTATTATAAAACGGTATAAATTAAGTTTTCTTTCACTCTTTTTTTACAAAAGTGTTCTCTGAAATGTTGCCTGCCCTTTAATACAGGGAGAAAATCTAATGATCTGAGATATTTGCATATTCAGATTCTTATTACAATTAATTCTAATTGCAAATTAATTAGCATTCTAGAGTTTACTTCAGTCTTTGTCTATTATAATGTCATGAATCAGTCCCTCAGGGCTTGATCACCCTTTAATGCTAATAAGTACAAGTATTTGGGGCTTCAGGATGGAAAACCTGATTCTAGACCTCAAGGAACTAGTTGAAGATTTGACTAACTCCAGACTGCCCCTGATAGATTCTAATTTCCACGGGGACAGGAGCTGTGATTTTCGTATTCACACAGAACACCCCAGCATTTATCAATGTGTCAAGCTCAATACATTTTAGTTGAATAAACCTTATGCCATTTCGATAGAGAATTTCCTACAGAGTCATGGTTACTTAAATGATCTTAAACTGATTCTTATGAATTATTCTTTTTGCATCTAAAATCTAAGAAGATTGCTAGGTTAGCAATAAATTTTTTCAATACTTTGCAGAAAAAAAATCATTAGTTTGCCTCTTCAAAATTCATCCCAAATTTAGATTCAAAATGTAATATTTAATATAAAGAGAAAAAATTATTTCAAAAAAGTTACCTCACAGAAGGGCCTTATTATACAAATCAACCTGAACCAAGTCAAGGAATAAAACTAAAGGATTTTCAGTGCTTTGGACAACATATTACTTGTCTTGTCTGAAAAAAACTAATTGGCTAATGTCCAAGGAATAGTGATGACCACAACTGGTTTTGAGAAAGAGAACAGTCAATCAGAGTTGGTTTAGATGTCAAAATAAGATAATAGCAAACAACTAGAGATATTTTTATGGTGATAGTGATGATATGAATGATATTTTGCCATTAGAGAATATGTATAACTCTTATGAAGAATTTTTTTCACAGAGCAATAACCTAGAACAAAAAAGTTAGAAAATAAACCCTTAAAGGAATATACAATTTTATTTATCACAGCTATGTAAAACAGAAGAATAATAGTAAATGCTTATGAAATAAACATTCGTCACTAGCAATATTCCAAAGAATTTGTCTCATGTTCAAAAGTAGCATGTAAGATGACACATATCATGACATTTGTTGTGGCAGCATGAGGCAGGATGCAAACTGGATCTCATTACCGGGATGAATGTGGCACATCATCGGATGCATCCTCTGCAGAGACCAGATTTAATGATCTTAACTTATGTATAGAAACATGGGTAGATATTTTGATTATAGTTAAAAGTAGGAAAAAGTCTGAAATCTACACACACAGCATAAGTACACAAATTAGACACACATATACACAAACCAATGTTATGGTTTTCAAAGGTGCATCCATATGTAAGGACATAAATTGAATTAATTGGCATGGTTACCTACCAAAGTGATGGGAATGGGAGGGGGCCTAAAATGATGGAAACATATTATAAAACAAGACAAAGGCATTACCAGATCAATAAAGGAAACGTTAATGAACTGAGGAGCATAAGTACTTCTAATCTGCACAACACAGATAAGAAAAAATAAATACTAAAATAAAAACTAAAACCTTCCAAATTGCCTCCTACAGCTAGACCATATCAGAGGAATTCTATATGAACACTTTCCTTATTTTTTTTCACCTTAATTCTCCCAAGAGTTTATGTGGCAATTAACAGTGGTTTTACATAACAGTTGGTTCATGCAGTTGCATTTTGGTTGCTTTTATAAGTTATAGAAAACTGCATTTTCCTAAAGTGCACATTCTATTAATGCCTTCATTGTATATGGGTTGACACTATCACATTTGTAAAAATGAATCAGACATTTAATATTCCTTTAATCTATTCCTTTATTCAATTAACAGATAATTAAGTACCAAATATGAGAACTTTAGGGACTAAGGCATTGAGGCTTTATCAGGATGAAAGATGTTTACACTGAACACAAAGATTCTCCCCTGACTGAATGAGGCTGGGAATTGCAAGCAAGGCAAAGTCAGTGCTAGCTGATAACAAACTGTTCATTAAAGCATTAGCTTCCCTGAGCTTAAAGAATGTCAAAGCCTCCTCTTCTTACATATTCATGGAAAAATAATTACAGAGCAAAAAGAATGCCATTTTGCATTTGTAATAAGAGGCAAAAGTTATCGTATGTTAGATTCAAAATTACTTCTAAAAATACTGATTTTCAACAGGATCTTTTCTGATCTTTTCAAAATTTATTATTATGACCCTGTCTTCTACTCTTCTGCCTTTTCTTGTCTGCATTGTGAATTTGCATGTTTTGAGTTGCCATGTTGTCCCCTTTTATTTTGCATGTCATATATTCGCTTTGACACAAATAACACACGGAATTCATAAGTGTGTGTGTGTGTGCCAAAAACGCAATGTTAAAATCCACAAGACAAAAAAGACATGTTTTCTCAAGTTGTCATACTAGAAAATAATTTGGAAATTTGATATTGGTAAAGTTAAAAAAAAAAGAAATTAGAAAATGAGCTGGACACAAACTTGGTGAAGTCTTTCGTTAAGTATGAGGAAACAAAAGATCCACAAGATTTAGGGGAATTGTCCAATGTTCTATATAACCAGTACTAGGGATTAAAGTCTAGAAAAATACTCCCCCACCCCATTTATATGATATTAGAAAAGAGTGGCCAGGACACTTTGGTTAGGAGAAAGGGATCTGGAGTCATAATGTATTGAATCAAATTCTGGTATGACTACCCACTGACTTGTGGCAAATCTCTCTAAGCCTCAGCACAATGACAAAAATAATTATGCATATCTCATAGGATTGTTAGCAGGATTAAATGAGACTATACATGTAAAGCAATTTGTCAGACACATTACATAATTCCTTTTAACATATTACTTATGTTTAAAACATAGGAATTCCTTCGTTCATAAAACATTTGAATACCAATTCCCATGCTAAATTCTGACATACATGCAAGGTGCATCCCTACAGTTAAGGAGTGTATAGCCAGTTCTGTTGGTTATATGATTCTTTAGTGAATTCAACAATAAGCTTATATCTTTTTTTTATCTTGTCCCATTTATAATATTTATTAAATTCAGTAAATCCACCAGTGAACCTTTCTAAAATATGCTTAAGAATCTCTTTGCCTTCTCATTGCCAATTATCTTCATCTTCCCAACAAGACAATCACTAAATATCTAACACTCCAGATCTTATAGTATCTTAAATAGCTATACCTTCAACACCTCAACTCTGAAATCACGAGTCTCTCCAGTGATCTAATTCCCTCATTCCTCAAAATGGGCTCTTTTTCATCAGACTTTAAATTTTTTGATTGCTTTCTATCTCCTTCCATTGTCAATCCTCTCTAGCTGTATATCTGTATATTAGAATCTATAGTTAGAAATTTTAAACATGTTTGAACCATTCCAGTATATGTTGAATGTTCAGTCAGCTTCTGACTATTATCTTCATTCAAAAAGCCCAATACTTAATATTTAGTCATTTAAACTTTTGAGGAATCAAAGGATCTCTTCCTATTAAATAACTATCCATTGTTCCAAAAATCACCTTTCTAGAGGTCAAATATAGATGTATTCTTTCTCCTACAATGAAATGTTACACTACTTGAATTTTTTAGTGCCAATACCTTAATAAAATGTGCTCCTATGTGATATTTTTATTGAAGATCCTCAAAAAAGTCAACACAGATCCTAATATGTTGAGCCCATTAAGTACTGTTCTTGAGAAAGTGAAATATATATTACAGATTGCTGGACAAGATTTTTCTGGTACCTAAAATTGCTATAGTTTAACTTTGAATTAAACTTTTGAATTTAACTAATCATGGTATTATATCGAGTCAAGGGGTTATGAAAAAATATAGGTCATGAATTTTATTAAAAGCCATTTTATTTCACCAAAACTGTAAAATACACAAGCATCATTTCTAATTATAACCCAAATCCTATAACTATAGAAATTTGGCACTAGACATGTTTTCCAGAAATGTAGCTAATGTAGCTAATTACTGAACTAACTTGTTGTTAAATTGCATGCTTTCTGCATACAACATACATATATAATCATGTATATGTATAT
>NW_011888889.1:4230714-4243385 GCF_000151845.1 Pteropus vampyrus | reverse complement strand
ATATATAACATACATAATGTCTTATAGATAGTAGGTGATCAATAAGTAGAAACTGTTGCTGTATTTGTTAATACCATTCCATAAATGAAATTCCACTCCTTAATAAGAAACATGGCAATAATTATCAACCTCTTAGTTTTTAATATGCTTTTAAGTTTAGAAAAATGTATAATGTTTAGGAAATCTCTGCTCCATACAACTACAAAATACATTTTGAACATTAGCATTTTTGTGACTATGAAAAAGTGCATGACTAAAAAATTCTTAAAAAAAAACTAGTATTTCTTTTTAATAAAAGGCTAATTCTCACCAGAAAAGAAAGGCGGTAGAAGAAAAGACTTAGGGGGTACCTGCAGGAAGATGAAAATTTTTAAAAATTATAATTAGTTAGAAGAAAGAATGGGGAATAGTAGTAAGTAGGTGAAAGGATAAAATGTGAAGAGGCCCACACTAGCATGAAGTTCATTCCTTCATTTAAATATTTTAAATTTATTGGCTTATAAAAATTTAGTGAAAGAACTGAAAATATGTGAAAGAACAAGACAGAAGCATATGATAACCAGAACAAAACTGTTGCAAAAGAAAAGAATACTCTGAGAAACTGAATCTAAATTAAGAGTTCGAACAAATAGATACTACTAAAGGTAACTGCAACATGGGATTGTTCAAATAGTCATCTTTTGCAGCACCTTATCTAGTTTTTAACTTTTTTCTCTTATATAAACTATTCAGAAAGAAAATATCCGAGTATTTTAACAATGGGCACACTTCAATTGACAAAAAATACTTCTCTTCTCTAAATAGTGAAAATATTATGACCGCTAATTACAACACACTTCCTTTACATTTTTTTTTTTCTTATGTACTAATCTAAAATGAAGCCTCAACCATTTCAGCCCAAATTCTATTTTCTTTAGCACCTACGCCTGAGTAGATGAGTGTGCAACAGAGGAAAATAACCAGTGAAGCGTCCTGGTTTCACCATTTTAAATTTAGTACCACAAATTCTATGAACACAATGATATCTGATAAGGCTACTATATTTACTTTGTCAATGAACTCTTCCACTCTCCAAGACAACTAATCCATTCATTATCCTCATTCTTCCAACTTTCTCTTTCTTTCTCATAGTCAGTTAACTATCTTGCTCTTATTCCACTGTGAAAGCAGATGCAGTCATAAGAGGAATTCTTTTTCTCACCATCACCAGGTCTACCACCCTACTGCCTCACTACTGTTTACACCCTGTCTCATTACCATTTAAAGGCATGACTTTCTGTTGCCCCCACCAAAGGTGAGTTTCCTCCATGGTGCACTGTATCCCATTCATTATAATCTACTTATCCACTCAGTTCTTCAATAAACTCTTGCCTCTCTTTCATTATCACTGTTTTTTTCTTAATTTGGACATCTCCTCAGTTTAAAATATGTAAAAACACAGTTGAGATCTTTAAAACAAACAAACAAATCACTCTTTGTATACTTTTGCCTCTAACTATATTCTGATTGTGTCCTTTTCTTAATGGCTGAACTCCCCTCTACATTCTCTACATTCTCTAGGTATATTCCCTCTTAAGATTCTCTAATTCGGACCTTGATGAATTGTCAGTCCTTGTATTACTCAATCTCTTGGAAGCAAGGACACAGTTGATCATTTTCTCTTTGTTGAATTTCTCTCTTGACTTGGTTTCCATGTTTACACATGGAGATCCCTCTTGAGTTTCCTCCCACATTAATGTCTGCTTTTTCTCTTTGTCTTTCCTTTGGTCCTTTTTCTTTGTCTTTCTAACATTTAACATTAGAATACTCAAGGGCTCAGTTTTCTGCCTACGCACCCTTCTTAAGCCATTCTGTGTCCTCTAGTACACAGCGTATAGATTCATTATACTGCTGGCTATAAAACATAGACCTCTAGTCCCAGCTCTACATCACCCCTGATCTCAAAAATGCTATATCCAGATTTCTACATGACATTTCCACATGAATAATTAAGTGGCAATACAGACTTAGGTCCAAAATACAAAATCATTGATCCAAACCCCCATAACCAATTTCCCTTCAGCGTTCTGAATCTTAATAAAGGATATCATTACTTACCCACTTGCTCAAGTCAAACACTTTGAAGTCACTGATGACTGTTTCCCAAACATTATTTCATATATATCAGTAAGTTTTACTGGCTTCAGAATTTAGGTATATCCTTAAGCTGACTACTCCTCACCTCTCCATCACCACTACCTTGGGGCGAACTTCCATCATTTCTCCCAAGTACTGATGCAATAACCTTATAACTTGTCCCCAATAATATATTTTAACAACCAATGTTAAAATCAAATGTTAAATCAAATCATATTACCACTATAATCAGAACATTCTATGGCTTCCCATCACAATCAAAACTCAATTTAAGCTACTTTGGTCTTTGAGGTGCTACATATATCTAGCTCTGGATTTTTTTTTTTTTTTTTAATTTCATCTCCTACTATTCACCCCTTTGTTCATTCTTCCTGGCCACACTGGCCTCCTATGGTCCTTGATAATAACAAGCATACGTAGGGCCTTTGCATTTACCCTTCTCTTTGACTGGGTGGTCTTATCTCAGGTATTTGCATGATATTCTTTTCATTAGGATTTCTGCTCAAGTATTAAGCCTCTGAGAGGTCTCCTTGTTCATGCAATGTAATGTATCATCCTCAATACACGTCATCTCCTTATGTGCTTTATTTTTTTCTTCATAGTATTTACTGCTACCTTATATCATTTTATTTAAGCTCTATGAGGGCCGAATCTCTATTCTGGTCTGATATATAGAAGACAATATGTTGAATAAGCAAATATAATCAAATCATTCCTTGCAACCATAAATTCATATATAATTCCAAAAGATTTTTGGAGAGCAGCTGGGAAACAATGTTTCCTGAAATTCTGCTCTTCATTAAATTACATAAAATGGTTTTAGTGGCTGTGGTCTCTTAATAACAGTAAGTTTGATTGAAGAGTCATGTCAAGCAATTTGGGCTTTTAGTTATTAATCTGAAAACAGAATGAAAGAGAAGTTGATAAATCATGCCAGTTATAGAAGATTGCTAATTTAATAAGCAACTCATTAGAATTTGCTGTGGTGGCTCTGACGTTTAATGAGCAGAAATTTTCCCTCTAATTTTTCTAAAGCAGTGAGATGTCAGTGAACTGAATTGATGCTTTAATAATAGTGATTTCTCCTCTACTTTCTTTATGAGAAATTAGTTCACATAATCCTCTAACTCATACTCACATACATTAGTTGTACCAGTGTGAGAAATCAGAAATCATGTAATTTATAGTTACATTACACAGCACATACTGAAATACTTACTCTCAATTTAGCCTTGTGATAACTAGTTCATAGTTATACAGTATTGCCTATTCATAGATTTTTCTAATATGTTTGCCTAGGACAGTAAATAATGATTGTCAAGATCCTTAATGAACCATCTAAATATTTCTTTAATTCAATTTCTTTATTATCATCTAGAGGGGAAGACCAAATCCATTTAAGCATTTAAAAATTTTTTATAACTAATTCACACATATATGTTCACTTAATAATGCTCTTTAAAATCGTGTTTTTACACCCCAAATTAAATCCTGATAGACTACTTTAAAGGCTAAAACTCTTCTTTCTTCCATATATAGTCAAATTTCATATACTCTTTAGGGGGTCACCTTCATAATGATTATGGCAAAGAAAAGTGTGTTTCTCCAAATCATGTACTTTGAAGTCAGATAGAACTGAATTTCATATCAGATCAGTCATTTAGTAACTGTGACCTCGGGTAGTTAGCTTAATTTCTCAACGGCTCAATTTCTCCATCTTTAAAATAAAAGTAAGTCTGTTACAAAGAATTGCTGTGTGCCTTAGCTACATATACTTTTAAAAAATACTGACTCATAGTAGGCATTTAATAAGTCTTATTTTCTATTCCATTACCCCTCTTGAAATACTGACCCATTTATTCTGCCAATCTTTTAAACAATATTTCTTAGGCATAAACTAAATGCCAGCCCTTACAATATAATGATAATCAAGCCAAATTCCCTTAATTCAAAGACAATGTAAGAACTGAGGCAACTGTTAATCGACTTCAGTTCATTGCTACTAGCACACACAAAAAAGTCTCAAAAAGCCTGACTACTTTAATAGATCTAAAATTCACATTTAATAGAAAATGCTGATATAGATTAACAGCCATCAAAACAATGATTTTTCAGTGATATTTAATTTAAAAGGTTAATCTTTCTTCCAGTTAAAATTTAAAACTGTGCAAATGACAACCAGTAGTACATAAACATTTCAGGGATAAAGTCAATCTTGATTTATTCAGAAGCATTTTTTAGACCTTATGGTCCTCACGTCAAGTACCCAAGCAAATTTTAATGGTTAGGTCAAAAAATATGGTTACTAAAATGTAACTTTGCTGGGGAGTATAAAATACATCATGTTTACAGGCATAAAGCTTTTTGTTTGTTTTCTGTCTGTTAACATCATGAAGAATATGCACCCTGAAGTTTGACAGTCAAGATTTCTGACTCTGGCTATGATACATGGACTATCTATGTGATATGGACTATCTATGTGACTTTAATTAAAGTACTGATTGAACTCTGGTCTCCTCACCTGTAAAGTGTATATTGAGTATTAAAAGTGATAAAAGGCAAAATGCCTGCCCTATAATAAAAGAAGAGTATTAATGTTTCCCAAACTTTGTCTCAAATTGCTTTCTTAATTTATAATTTATTTCATTACAGTATTTAGGTATCTAAATGGATGGACATATTTCTATTTTCCTAGAAAATTATTATGCATTTGCTTTCCAAATGAATGGTGTTTTAGAGCCTCAGTTACTAACAAGCACATCCAAGAGTCATTGATATCTTCAAATTACATGGAATTCTGGGAAGCAAAGGTTCTAAGATAGTAAACATAGCTTAAGAAAACAATATATCTAAAGGATTAATTTGGCATTAGGCCAATCTTCCAGTCTCTCTTCTTCAGTCTCTAGAACTTTGAACTAATTTAAATCTATTGCGGCTTTCTGAACACGGCATTACTATTATTTTAGACAAAGTCTGTCTTTCCTACCAGAATAAGTTGTTTAAGGATATGGGTTCACTTATAATACTTGGCATTCCATATTTATTTGTTTGAATAGATAGCTTAGAATCAGAATTTAAAAAGTTTGGAAATATAAGATAAAGGAAATTCATCTCCCTTTTAAAAAGCAATATGATTCCCTATTCAAGAAACCATTCCCCTAGAATCTAGATATTTTTTTGGGGGGGGGGAGGGGTTATGTCCTAATGTCGTTCTAGTCTTTATTGAAATCTTAGCTATAAATTAGAAACATCATTGTCTTAAATGTGTTTCTGAATTAAAAAATTAGATGAACTCGTCACATCGCCATTTTTAAAACCAGAATGAAGTCTTATTTATTCTTTTTAGAGTAATCAAAATCTAATTCACCATAAGGATTCTCTCTAATGTGTATATTTAATGTGAAATCTCTGGGATGTTTGTAAAAGCCAACATTTTACCAAATGTCACATTTAATTTCACTTAAGGATGTTCTTAAGTTGTGTAGGAATCAAATTAAATTCAGAAATTCTATTTGCCTTCATGGCTATCAATATATCTGTAAATCTTTTTTGAGTATTTTAGTAATTGGGACATTTCTTATTCTTAACAACCAAAGCTGAATAAGACCTTATAGTTTATCAAGTCTAGCAATTCCTAATTGGAATTTGAAGCTCTAACTCTATTTATATTTCACAGCCTGACCAATTTGTGCGCTTACTATATTGGAAACTAGGCTTTAGCTTAGTAATGGAAAAGCAATATACTGATTAGTCAAAATAAATTATTTTCATAATACTAATGCAAATATATTAGCAATTTTAAGCTATTGAAAATATTTAAGTTATAGAATTATTAATATCAAAATATTATACTTTTACTAGTATATAATACTCGTGTGTGTATGTTAGAGCCAGGTGACAAGTCTGATTAAAATCTTTCCCTGTATATAAAAAAATGGTTTTATTATAAATGTAAAATATAACCAGAGATCCTCATCATCTAAGAGAAAAGTTTTCAAGACTATTTTCAAAAGCTTATTTTGTTATTTAATTAAAGTTTTTTTATTAATAATAGGTTTTGATTTATCTATATGTTTTCAGTGATTAGAACTAATTAGTACGATTAATAATGGAAAACGTCTTAGAAATCCTTGCAGAACATATAAATGAAATTAACATTTCCCAGAACAAAGAGAGAAACCAACAAAACTAGTCTTGAATTTCCAGGTTCAATTCCAATTACTGCTCAGCAGTTTATCAAGAAAAAAAAAAAAATAAGTAGAGGACCTCGAACCTGCATCTATAAAAAATCGAAAGGTTAGAAAATTCAGAAATACCTTTCTTTGTGATTTTTTTTATCCTAGAAATAAGTACAAAAAAGATGGCTTCTTAGCTGTTTTTAATATTCTTATTTTAAATGATAGCAAAAATTCTAAAACTCCAACTATTAGCACCACATTTACTTGATAGCAAACTAAAATGAACAATTGTTAGAGCCAACCAGTCTATCTGACTAGTCTTGGGCCATAAAAAGCATATTCACAGTGTCTCTTTCTTATTGTCATTTGCCTGAGGCAAAATAAATCATAATTGATCTTTATTGTAACCGGATTTAACTTCAGCTTTTAACTAATTTAAAATATATTAATAGTAGTATGCAGTCATTAAAATAATGTGAATAAAAAAATAGTTATGATGTAGAGTTAATTACCAACAATGTAGGAAAAAAGAGAGGTAAGAAACGAACCAGAAGGAAACACAATGAAGTAATTTTTGTTGTGTATGTGAGACTATGAGTACATTTAAAAACCCAAAAGTCCAAATTTCTACAATTTTTTAAAAAATAATTTAAATTTAATTTTCTACAATAATTTTAAATTAAATTATTAATTAAATTATTTTAAATAGATTATATTACATTTTATTTTGTCTATAATTTTTAAATTATAAAATAAAATTATATTATAACACCACAAAGCAGACTATTTCAGCAAGCTATCAAAACATTCAACTTCTTTAGAATAGTTATGCAACTGAGACTATTTCATTGATTACTAATTCGTGCAACAGAAATGTCTTAAAGCATTAAATATCTATCAATTTGGTCAGTATTTTACATATATTACAAGATTTAACGACTTAAAGAAATGCTAGGTGAAGATATTTTAAAAATAAGCAATCATCTCTATACTTTTGATTTCGTATCATTTGGACATTTATGCACTAGGTTTTAACTCATAGCAATTAACATTTAAATAGTAGCTGTTTGCTATTTATTATCGATTATTCTGTGCATAGAATATATGAGATTTCTGACACTACTGAGCCTGATCACTTCCGTGAAAAGGGCACCCAGGAACTGAATAGAAACTTAGCGTTTTATCAATGAGACCATTAGAATAAACAGAGATATCACACGAACATCTTAAATGCAAGTATTTATAAACTTTCTACTTCTTAAAAATATGCATGTTAGGTTTTTATAATAATAGATGATTATTGGGTTGTTTTTTAAACATGGAACAAGGTCCTAGAGGATATGGCTTCTACAAAGGTAAATTTGAAATTATGTTTTTTACTTGTGTTTTTATTTTTCATCAGGTTTATAAACTTATAATATTTTTCACATCTAAAACTCAAATTCTTCTCATTTGGGTACTGATTACTGCTCAAACAACAACTTGTTGGTCCAGTTTCTAAAAAAATAAATACATACCCAGAATTTTATAAATCTAGACCTGATTTACAAATCCTTAATTGTGGCTAAATTGTCTAATTCAACATATTCAAAGGCCAAATATTTAAACTAAATTGTGGTTACCTGCATAGAAGAATAAAAAGTTGAATATTATTCCTTTTCCTCTTTTTTTTTTTTGGTGTTCTCACCAGATAATAAAAATATTTTGTAATGATATAAAAGCATATATCCAAAATTATATAGTATTACCAATCGGCTGCAGAGATTATCTATACACCAACTTGAACTGATCTAGCTTCTAGCAAACTCTCAGATAAGAAATTTGATCCTTAAGAAATATTGAATGTCTTACTATTCTAAAATAAAAAGGTTATTTAAAAAATACATTGAATGTCTTAAAGAATACATGACCAAGGGAAAGCAATATGCCACATACCATTACTTTAAGCTTAAATAATTAAGTAAAAATGAATCCATATCCTTTCTGTATAATACCAACCATAATTTAGTTATTGACTACTCAATTATTCTTAGGGTATAAATTCAAAAGAAAAGAAATGAAGGTACATCACTTACTAAAACCTGCTCTGTGGGGAAATGCTGCCCTTTTCAATAGCATAAACTTCAGTAAACAGTTCTGCTAATTCATGGTCTTACTACATAAGCAGCAAGGAAAAGTTAAAGTACTGTTAAAATAAATCTTGCACAGTGATTTTAAAAATCAAGTTCACAATGATATGAGAAACAATTTCATTAACTGTGATAGGTTTGCAAAAAGAAAAAAAAGATACAAACTATTTGAAACTAATTCTAAAGTAAGTAAATTGGCAATGCTAGGATAATCTATGCAGTGGATTGGAAATCAGTACATTGGGCTACATTCAAATGCCTCTAACATTTAGTGATAATCTACGATGTGCAATAAAATTCCCCATGGGTGTCTGATATAATCCAAAATAGCCTTTTATGAAGTAAACATTGTCCTCGTTTTTATGACTGGACAAGTGATATTCTTTATATTAATTACTTGATGAAGTCTGAATAAAAAAGTAATACAACTAGGATTCAACCAGATAATAATAGTTCAGTATTTACTCTAGAATGTTGTTCTGCTCCTATTTGTCCCAGCCAGTGAGAAATTTCTAAACCTGAAGAAGATTCTTAAAATTAAATCAATGGGCCTAATTTTTACGGTAGACCTTAGAATTCACTGGGACAATTTGAATTTATAATTTTAAAAAATCTGGTAATTCTGATGAAAACAATCTTTGGTCCATGTTCAAGAACTTATAAAATGTTATTTTTACAAGTTTTGGTATTACAAAGCTTTCACTGCCTTAATGATTTGATACAATTATTTTTAGTTAGCATATTAACTATATATTCTGCCTTAATTATGTACAAATGTAATATGATCATGGAAATTGATTTTTCTTAAATTCGGCTTTTTCATCTTAGTTCATTCCAACATTTAACCTTTCATTGTAATTAAATAAGTACATATGTCATATGTTAAATGGCAACATGCTAGTGAAAAACAATGAGAATGTATATAATGAGTAACATTTACCATATAGTATTAATGTTAGCAAGCCTTTATCATTTTGATTTTATTTACTAATTCAGTAAACGGTACACAGTAACACTAATCTATTTTACTTAATGTGTTATGATAGGAGGTAAACAGAAAACTATACATTTATTGAAGACATTTCTATTAATATTCTTTCACTTAAATCTCACAGCTTTTTCATCTTAGTTCATTCCAACATTTAAAAAGAAACATTGCAAAAAGAAAAAAAAGATACAAACTATTTGAAACTAATTCTAAAGTAAGTAAATTGGCAATGCTAGGATAATCCAGGTATCATTAGAACCATTTAGTTTATTTCCAAGCTGTTTGTAAGGTACAGTTATGCAGTATGTAAGCTTATGCAGGACTACTACCAACTTAGAGGAAATCTATGTATAGATTTTTAAAAGTGCCTTGATTGAGCAGAATTATTAGAAAAACATGTTTCTTCTTGGAGAGACAAATCACATCACTGAAAGAGAAGCAAGTCCACGACTAGGCAAGTGAAGCACCTCCAGGATTCCAGCCCCACTCATCCCTAGTTGGGTTCCTTTGAGCAGTGCACATACTACACAACTACATGAGGCAGCCCTGAGAATATCTGTATTTATCTAATTTATTTCACTAGTTAGCACACATATGTTTTGCATTTGCATTTTACAGATATTCTAAACAGACTCTTCTTACAAACTCTAAACATTCTTCTACAAATTCTAAACATTTCTTCCTACAAACTCTAGAAACCGTATTTAAAAATGACCTTATTTTTACTTTTGTAATGAGAATGAGTCATTGGACACTCTAATATTTTGCCAATAAAGCATACATGAAAAATGACAGTTTCAAATTATGACCAGGTTCTTTAAAACATAGGTCAATTAGGAGATTGGCCAGCACTGCCAAGATTGCCAAGACTTTAAACATTTTCTCCTCAAAACTAGGACATATGGGTGACAAATGTGTTCATCTGCTAAACTATTGTGTGAGCCCCTTGTTGGTCATTTTTAGTAAAAAGTAATTAACTAAGTACAATATAACAGTTCCAAGCCTATTAAGAGAGTTTCTTGGGAATTTAAATAAATTAGCTATGATTAGAACTAATGAAATCTCTGAGAGTACCAGATTTAATTGAAAAAGTTGTTCAGATAAGATGCCTAATAATTTATGTAAGAAATGTGGATAAAGTTAAATAAATGTCCAAGTGTATCAGAGTCAGACTTAAATTAAAATTCTAAAAACATTAACATTGCAAACTGACTTACATTTTCAAATATTTTGATCCATTATTTAAACTAAAATGTTACAGTGTTAACACAATATCACTGTTGCTATAATTTGTGAAACAGTCACAACAAAAGTGGAGGAAAATAAGTATGAAGACAGAAGGGGAGAACAACTCAAAATGTGAAAATACTGAGAAAAAGCTGACCAACTGACAATTTTAATGTACATATGGTGTCTAAAAGTAAATGAAAGTTAAACTAATTTGCTGGCATAAGATTTTTTATTGTTGTAATTACAAAAAAAAACATAGTCATTTTGATCAATAATATACTTTGGAGAAGAGAATTGACCAGGACAAAAAATAATAGAAGAAAAATCCAACAATTGAAAACAGCAATAGAAAAAAAAATCCTAAGGGACAGTAAATTATATACAGAAATATTTATCTCTCGCATTCAATACAGTATTGTAATTTGTGTTCATTTGTTATAGTCACTAACTTTTGCATAATTTTGGGGGTCCTTTTGGGGAAAGTACTCTTCTAATTAGTGTCTAATTTACTTTGAATGTGTCATTCTATGGTATAAGTAAAACAACTAAAATTTTCTTTATCATTTGCTAAAGTTTAAAGAAAAATACAATTTGTGAAAATTAAAAGAAAAAGTGCCATAGTACTACTAAAGTGCATATTTCAAGCTCATAATTACTTTGAGTAAAATATTTAATAACATGATTTATTCTTAAACATAAACTGATATTTAAAACTGTGTATCTGCAAAAATGCTACATAGTTTACATCTTTTGCAATGAATAAAATGCCTTATATTCAGAAAAATTTTCTAAAACATTTTCCTATTAAACCACTTCATTTATCTTGGCCAATAACAACTTCAATTTCTTATGGTACACATTTTTTTGTTTGTTTTATTTCATAGCGTGCCTCGATATGCATATGATTAGAAAAGATTTAAAATGAAATACTTTGAATAAAATTATGATTAGAAATAAAGTATTAAGATCAGAAAAGTGAACTCAGAAATAAAAATGAAACGCTATGAAAAAAGATTAAAAAAGGAAATAAGTAAGTCAAAGACCCTATATATTTAAGAACAGTTGAATTTCAAATGAAATTGAGCTTCCTAGCAGTCAAAATAGTCAGTTTCACACTCCTCACTGTCAGAAATTAGAAAACTCACCAGGAAATACAGAGGATTTTCTTAGTGCTAAATTTTAAAATTAAATCAAGGTGAGGTTTTATACTAGAGAAGTGAGAGACAGAGACAAGTGGCAAATGTCCTTACTGATATTACTTTATCAAATGAAGTGGTTTAATGTGACTGAACTTCCTTCTATAAAGCCATGGATATAAATAAAGCTATTATTTTTCAAGGGGCTATTATAATGTGCTCCTAGCTTGTAGTGTTCTAATAGTCTTGTGTGGCCTAAGGATAACACTTGAGAATATAAATTTAGTTTTTAAAATGCATATGCTTCAGGCAGTTTCTTAAAAAAAAAGGAAAGGAACACCTCTTTGTGTTATATACTCAAGAAACCTGAAAAGCAAATAGTTTGAGAGCTTAAGAGTTCAAAAGTATTTGAGGTTGAGGATAAATATATAAGAACAGAAATCAAATCAACATATGGTTTGATCCTTCACACACACACACACCACAGAGTAAGGTAACTCCTCAGATGCCAGAAAGAAGAAAGACCTTTCCTAAGCATATTTCATTCAAATATATTAAATGATTTAGAATAGAAAATAGGGTTATATCATATAAAATTATATATATATATTTTTTAGTAACACCAGTCTACCAGTAGCTGAGTGGAGAATTTATTTTGTTCATAGGCTTGGTGTCTTATAAGTCCCTGAATTGAGCCCATGTGCCCATCAGATTGCATCCTCGCTGGGCCCATTATGCATCACAGCTCCCATCAGTTTCATACCTGGACCCTTGTTCTTTACTCTGAGGTGGCTTGGCCATGTATCATGCCTTGACCCACCTATGAAATAAGCCACAACTTCCCACAAGTTAGGACAAGGAGTTAAACCTGCTT
>NW_011888889.1:4226760-4230089 GCF_000151845.1 Pteropus vampyrus | reverse complement strand
TACCAGAGTTAATCTGTCATTCCATGTATTATGCTCTGGTACCTCCTTTGCACTTATATGAATGTAGGTTCTATTTGGCACTTTCTTCCAGATGCACTTGAATCACATTTGAAGACTTGTTTTAGATGGTATCCTTTCTCCTTAATCAACTTAAACTCTGGAGCATCTTCTTAATCGACAGATGTAGCCTTTCCAATAGGTTTTATATATTCCAATCCAAACCTATTCCTGAAACTGTGTAACCATCCCTTACTTGTAGTAATGGCTTGGTGTCACTCATTTCAGGGAATTGCGTGCTAGTCTTATCACAGGCTCAACACTTTCCGTAGCAACACACTGACATCAATGAAAACACATTTTCTGTTGACATCTACAACCCACAAATTGAATGCCTTTTTCTTCTTAACTGAGCATTTATGCACTATGGCTACTATAATTTTTGCAATTTGAAATATGACAATAAAACTAGCACAAATTTTCTTTTTCCTGTTTCACAATTTCACGTATAGGTATGTACTACCTTAGATTTTAGATACCTTGCTTTATGATTCTTTTCTTTCCTTATTAACATAAGGACTTTTATCTTTTCACTCCAAGGAAGCACTTTCCAGCTTCTCCTTGGCATATTCCAGTTGCCAGCATCACTACTCTTGCATTATTAAGGAAAATAAGGGTGACTTGCACACAAGCACTGCAATGCTACTACCATGACAGTCTATTTGATAAATCAGTTAGCTACTAAGTGACTAATGGGCAGGGAACATCTACATCATAGAGATGCTGGAAAAGGGATGAGTCATGTCCTGGGCCGAATGGAGTGGCACAAGATTTCATCACACTCCTTGAAACAATGCAGAATTTAAAATTTATGAACTGCTTATTTCTGGAAATTTCCATTTAATATTTTCTAACCACAGCTGCCTGTGGTAACTAAAACCAAAGAAAGTGAAACTGCAGGTAAGGGGACACTGTAAAATCTTTCAGATACAAAATTTAGAGATATATAACAGAAACTCACGTAGATATAATAAAAACATATTAAAAGCTAACAATTGAATATATTTACTAAAAACATTTTCAATAAAATGAAGCATAAGCTAGAGTTGAAATCTATATTTTGCTCCTCAAAAATAAAATCACATTTCCTTCTTATGTCTTAGAGCAGGGACCTCAACCCCTGGCCTTCGGACCAGTACTGCTCAGTGGCCTGTTAGGAACCTGGCTGCGCAGCAGGTGGTGAGCAGTGGGCCAGTGAGTGAAGCTTCATCTGTATTTGCAGCCGCTCCCTAGCACTAGCATCACTGCCTCAGCTCCACATCAGATTATCAGGCATTAGATTCTCATAGGAGCACCGGTCCCTGGTGACAAAAAGGTTGGGGACCACTGTTTAGAGGCAGCTACAATTCTGAAATTCATTTGTATCTTTTAATTTGATATTCATACATTATATGTAAATTCAAAGTGAGAATGAAACAAAGATTAAATGTCTCTTTGCCACCTACATACCACGAGTGAGAGAGTTATAATTAAATGATATAACAATGCAAAGAAAAGTAAATCCAAGGGGCGGGAGGGGGGAAGGGAGATGTGTGGGTGCATACAGATTGGTAAAAATGTGAATACAAATGTAATGTGCATTTTTCTACGATCAGTTTATTTCTGTATTAAATTAAAAAGTGTACTAAAATTCTAGACAATGATGCCAAGAGAAATAGACAAGGAGTGTTCTATGAGCAGTTAATGTGAGAATTAATTACCCACAGAACACCTTTATCTCACTTAAAAGGAAGACTGAGATAGTAAAAAAATTTAGACTTAGAATAATTCACATTTAAGAAATTACTTAAAGATGTAAAGTGTATTGCTGACAAATTAGAAATATCATATATGGCTTTGAAACCAGCAAAGGAAAAATATGGAAATAAAAAAAATATTTTTTTCTGTATTTTCACTTACTAAAGTAAGAAATTCTCAGATCAGATTTTTTATTTTCAGATATATAATAGACACATATTATTAAAAATTATACAAAAACATTGAAAATAAAGGTGATAAACATGTGCTCTGACTATTTAACAAAAAGATGTAAATTGATATTTATGTAAAAAGGAATAAATTTAATGCTATATTAAATTTTAATTTAACAGCTATTATGAAAATGCTATCAAGATAGAAAGCCATTGCAATAGTTGACCAAGAAAACGTGCTTCTCCCTAGCCACATACCCAGACATTAAAAAAATACATATATATTCACAATATATAGTGATAGAGTTTAACACACATCTATCAGAAATTGAGAGCTTAAGCATATAAAACATTAATGAGATAGAAGATTTGAACATAATACAATTAGCAAACTTGATTTAATATATAACCCTGCACTAATATGTTCTTTGCATGTAGTAAACTAATTCAAATAGGTATCAACAATTAAAATATAATAACAAAAGCAAATATGTTTTTTGCTTTTGAAAACTATAGTCAGCTGATGAAGAGGAAAAATTGGTGAATAAAACAAATATTAGTTAATAAATAACAAAGAAATAATTAGACTTCAAAACTTATGGGATTCACACGCAAAAAGGAAAAAAGTAATAAATTGGACTTCATCAGAATTAAAATTTATTTTTTATGAGAAGTCACTTTTAAGACATTAAATACACAAGCCACAGCCCAGGTGGGAATATTTGCAATGTACATATCTGGCAAATGACTTTTAATCAGAATATATAAAGTACTTGTGCTGATAAATAATAAAAAGATAACTTAAATAATAAATTAGCAAAATATCTGGACACTTTACCAAAGAAGATAAACAAATGGTCAATAAGCACATTAAAAAATGTTCAACATCTTTACTGAGCAGGATTATAGAAATTAAAACCATAATTAGATTCCATTTAAATCCTTATAAGAGCAAAAACTAAGAACTTCTCACAATAGCAAAAGTTAGAGAAGATGTATATAAAGTAAAGCTATTACTTTACTGCTGGGAAGTTAAATGGCAGAAATACTTTGGAAAACTGTTCAGCAGCATCTTATAAAATTAAACGTAAATCTGCAAAAAGATAATAAGATCTAAACAAATTAAATCCTCTACAGGCGACACAACAGACAGAAAGAAATTTAATTATAGTGGTTAAGTTGCACTCCTCAAAACAACAAATTCACAGTAAATTCTGAAGCAACAGAATATGATTCAAATACGAGTCATGGTAATTTTTAGAACTAATTTTACAGAAAATATTTGAATGTTATCTATCGTAAACCTGCTTGACATATTCATTCACACTAAGTCAGTTCTCCTGAGTAATCTAGTTTGTAAAC
>NW_011888889.1:4223889-4226585 GCF_000151845.1 Pteropus vampyrus | reverse complement strand
CATCATTATTTTGGAGTGTACTCTTTCTACGTATTAAAAAAAAAAGTTTGCTGCTAAACAGTATGCTGTGTTAAGTTGGCAGCAGCCTCAAACATCTAGTATTTACCACATCTCGTGATTGAATTATTTTCTCATGTGTTTGATTTAACCCCACATTGTTTTGTACAGTAACATGTTGTACAGGCTTGTAGTCTAGAAGCAGTAGGCTATACCATTTAGCACAGGTATGTAGTAGGCTATACAATCTAGATTTATGTGATTCTATAACATTCATCCAATGACAAAATTGCTTACCAATGTATTTCTCAAAACATATTCCCATCATTAAGTGATTGATGCATAATTGTATTTATTCTTCAATTTGTATGATATTGTTATAGACTGATTTGTCTATCCTTAAAATTCATATGCTGAAGCCCAAAACTCCATGTTACTATAACTGGAAACAATGCCTTTAAAGAGGTAATTAACATTACATAAAGTCATAAGAGTGAAGCCCTAATCTAATATGACTTGTGTCCTTTTAAGAAGAGGAAGAGACACCAAGGATAAGCAAACAGAGGAAAGGCCATGTGAGGACACAGCAACAAGGCAACCATCTACAAGCCAAGAAGAAATGCCTCCAAAAAAATAAAAACTGTAGGCACCTTGATCTTGGACTTCCAGCATTCAAAACTCTGAGAAAATAATCTTCTGTTTGTTTAAGCCACATAGTCTGTGGTATTTTGTTATGGCAGCAATAGCAAACAAAATATAGCTATACTTTTCATTCTGATTGAAATAAGTGGTATTTCCTTAGCTTTTCAGAAAAGTTGGAACCTTGATCGGCATCACATGAAGAAAGTCTTATTTGACATCATCACTGAATGAAGGCTCTTCAGTGCCACAAGAAGCTCTATGTTCCAACTGGCATATTCTTTTATTTGTTTTAATACATGAATGTATACTAATTTGAGAAAGCATTTAATATTGAAATAAACAGAAAAAATATAAATGGAGTAAAGCTAGACTAATAAAATAATCTAAGTTCAAATGGCAGAAACAAAGTTTCACAAAAAAAAATAAAAGGTATGTGTATATTTTTATGTATATTGGGATGGTATGAAGAGACAGGACAGAATAAACAAAAAATAGTAAAATCAATTAGAATACTAAAATGCAATTTCTCCTCGAATGTTTTGACTTATTTGTTCCTTTTCCTATACTGTAATTTATGCTTGATAATACCTACTAACCTTGGCTAGTCATTTTGTAATACATCACAGTGGACTCAGAGTGAGGGCATCAAAAACAACATTCAGCCTTGCAACTATCTTAAGTATCTGATTTACTAACACCACATTCTGGAAATTGTCGCTGACCTTTTTTTTAGATCATCATTACGACATCAAAATCTATGGCCAACATGTTCAGTATTGCATCTCTATTACCTAGGACTTGTGCCTGTTTCAAGGAAGAATGTCATCAAATATATTGTTAAGATGTTAAAAACAGTTAATGATACTTCCCAGTTAACAAAATGGAAAAATATGTTGTTTTTGTTCAAACACTTGTAGAAATGAAATTTTACAAATCATTTTTATCATATCTTCTTCTCTACTCTATCTTTGTTGTTTCATTAACTCCTTCTTTTTTTCTCCAGTATTCCATTTTAGTGTACGCATGACATATTTTGTAAATATTACACGTTTCTACTTCTTTCACTTCTGGGTCAATCTGTTATTAAATTCTAATTTGTAAAAAATCTTCAATATCAATTAAAAAATTGAAAAACTAAAATGCTTAGCCAATCTGAATAATGTTTTTCTCTACAATGTAGTCTTCTATTGGATGGTCTCCTGGATCTTTCTCTTCAATAAATCTAGATCTCTGACTCATTATCATATTGATAACTTTACACATATATTTTATCAAATTTTGTGACTGCTCACTCTTGATATCATTAATGTATCAAGATACTAAAATGAAGTTAGTGAACTTAAGGAAACCAAAAATTACAGTGAACCTCAAGCATAACCATAATTCAAGTAGAAACAATTGGCATTTTTCTTTAGAAGTAATATTGCTTCTGATCTTGGCCTTAATGATGGCAGAACCAGAGTATATTCTGGTTATTTAAATAAGAACAGAATCTAAGTCATTTTTTCACTACTCTCTCACGCTGTAACTCCATCCTCATAGCCTTAACGCCCATTCTGGCCTGCAGCCTCACCCTAATCCAGGGAAGATGGGATATTGACAATCCTGCTGAGGAACATTATTACCTCAATGTAGGACCCCAGTTCCCAGAGCCCTCCTCAACATCAATTTCATTATCCCCACTCACTCTTATCTCAATATAGCAGCTAAGAAAAAAAAATAACTAAAGTGGATGATGGATGCTGTATGGAAGAGAGAAAAGAAAAAGGGAAAAAAATGGTTCAAAATGATCTCAACTACTCCAAGCCCTATGTGTGATCAGGAAACTGATAAAGTTCAGTCATACCTGTAGATGTCAAAAACCTACATGCTAAGCCCCTCACACTCCACTGGAGAAGTAATCAGCAAAGTAGGAAATGAACAATGAGACTTAGTGATAGATAATTGGGCTTTTAAACCATATACTGATAGAGTGATTCTGCAAGTTATTTAACCTCTTTCAACATGTCTCTTTCTCTCTATAATGTGGAAAAACCACACATGCAAGATTGTGGGCA
>NW_011888889.1:4204950-4223839 GCF_000151845.1 Pteropus vampyrus | reverse complement strand
ACTCACTCTTATCTCAATATAGCAGCTAAGAAAAAAAAATAACTAAAGTGGATGATGGATGCTGTATGGAAGAGAGAAAAGAAAAAGGGAAAAAAATGGTTCAAAATGATCTCAACTACTCCAAGCCCTATGTGTGATCAGGAAACTGATAAAGTTCAGTCATACCTGTAGATGTCAAAAACCTACATGCTAAGCCTCTCACACTCCACTGGAGAAGTAATCAGCAAAGTAGGAAATGAACAATGAGACTTAGTGATAGATAATTGGGCTTTTAAACCATATACTGATAGAGTGATTCTGCAAGTTATTTAACCTCTTTCAACATGTCTCTTTCTCTCTATAATGTGGAAAAACCACACATGCAAGATTGTGGGCAAGACAAACAAAATATTTTCTGTAAAATTTTTTATAAACTGTAACTCACTTTAAACTGTAATTGTCTTTTTTTATAGTTCAGGCACAAAACACTATCTGTTATACTGGAATGATACCTTAGATATGTTCTAAAACACATTTTTTAAATCTTATCTACAGATAAGAGTTTTATTGATTGTACATGGATTTACAATATAAGAAATTTATTAACCATGTATCCCTGATGTTTTGACATCTGAATCCCTGCTGGCCCTGTAGAGACTGCCCCACCCAAAGCTAGCCAATCCTAGAGATAGTAAACAACTCACCTGCAAGCATGCCTTTGATATATAAACTAATCGATGTGGAGCCCACACCCCTAATGATCCTTTATCTGGCTCTCAGGGGTCTCACACTTGGGCCGCTATCTACCTCCATTAGTTTTTCTAGGAACAGATATCAGCCAACTAGTGACAGCCTCTGTAAACCAGAGCTCACTGAAATTATTCGAACTACCCAATACTGAGCCTACTTAGCCTACTTACATTGCCTCCCTCATTTTTCCCCATAGTGACTGAATAAAGGCTCTTGCCCATATTTTCCCCTCATCCCTAACTCCTGACCGACCCTGGGGCTTCCTTGTATGGCAATGCATGGAATATCTTGCCTCCTGTTTCTACAAATCTGGTGATATTAAAACTTCTTTCATGACAGTAATTTTCATGTCTGCATGTTTCCCCATATCTGATTTCAAACAAATCCTGGATACTTTTAAAATAAAATGATATGCTAATATTAACTTTAAGTGAATAATTATTCTCTTTGAACATTTTGTCAAATATTTTCTTTTTTATAAGATTTTAATTCTTTAAATAGGCCATATTGATCACCTCTATTGTAATCACAACATGTTTACAAACATTTTTAATGCATTTATATAAATGTATATATATGCTAATGACAGAAAAAGGAAAATTTAAATAATAATTATACCTTTAAAATATTTCTGTAAGAAGTTACAAACTCAGAGTTAATTTTAACTCAGTAGTAAAACTTGCTATAAAACAGAATGAATTAAAAGTAATTTCAAGGCTTTGTAATCAGATTTTTTAATCATATACCTATGAATTTCTTATTTTTCTCCTCCTTTGACTAGACACTTGTCTGGATAGTGAATTAAAGCAAAGAATAAACCCACATTGAAAAGATTTTTTATCCTCTCCTATGTTCAGTCCACAAATCAGTTAATGAAGAAGCTGAACTAGTTTTCTAAACCATTGCGTTTAGCATTTATGTTCCTTGAAAGGGCTTTGGCATAATAACATAAGCAGCAATCAAGGAAGCTGTTACAGATCAAAAAGTCAGAGGAGAGTATCGTAGGGCCGTGACATAAATTTATGGAATAAAACAGAAAATGTTGAAATGCATCATGACTGTGGTAGCTCGCTATAAAAAGAGTATGACAAGGTTATGTTGTTTTATCAAGACTGAATTCCTAAGACGTGAGTAGAGGCAGAAAATGATAAGAACAGAAGACAAATTATCTGTAAAAATATAATAAAATAGTAGGATAAGTCATTGAATAATAAATGGTAAAAATACTATAGCAACAAGAAGTCAGAGTACTTGGAACTGTGAATTTAAGCAGAATACAAAGAAATGCTATAATAACAAAATATACTTAAATTTCCCTGAAACTTCTACACCAAAGTTTATCTTTTTATGTCTTCCAAGAGTCATACTAAGGGCGTAGCAGCTCAGGAAACAATATTATTGTCACAGACCATAAGTATTTAACCAGAATTTATTTTCTTACATGCCTCATGTATGAATAGAATATTGAAGGAGTACCGAAGGCAGTATAATCACATCCACTTACACAGTTATGTAATGTAAGGAAACAATTCAAATGTGTTATGTCTCCATCATCATCTTTTTTAAAAACCCTCCTCCACAACATAAAGTTCCAGAAAATGCAATATTTAATAAGAAAATTTGTATATTATTCTATTTAACAGTAATAAATAGTTCCAAAGTATTTTCTCATCAGTCACCCTTATATCAAAAATTTATGTGTAGCTTACCATGATTAAAAGATTTAAAGACACTAAATAATTACATAAAATGTTGATAAAGTTATTTTTATCTTATCTAAATTGTTATGGGAATGGGAGTTCTGGTTCATCAAATACTTAATAGTATCTTGTTATGTATATTGCAGGGTATCAACTTCAGAACAATAAGACTATAATAAATAAATTCAGTGTATCCAAATAAGCATCAGGCATAGGAAATGTAAAGGACAAGGATACAAATTCCCTATACTGAAGGAGCTCACAAAGAGATCTGAGAACAAATGAAGGTGAAACTTTAATGTTAATAATTTCCCAATTATAAAACTAGTGCCTACCCAAAGTAGAAGATATAATTTTTTTCTAAATTATTAAATGATGTTAATATAAATACATCAATATGATATGTCATGGAAACACAAATGATAGAAAATTTTACTTTATCTTGTTAACCTGAGTAGGAGCTTATTGGGGAAAAGATAGCAAAAATGAGTAAAGTCATTCCAGACTGAGCATCTTGAGCAAAGGCGCTTGGGCATGCATGAAAACCCATTATATATTATGGAACTTTTGATAAATTTAGATGAATATGAAGACTGAAAGTTGACTGAGATTTGAAGAACAATCCAGCTCAGTATGCAATTTTTACTCTGTAATTAAGCCTTTATTTAAATATCTCCGGATCATAGACTATAATTGTAAGTGACTTCAGCTGATATGTTTCCAAATTATGCTCCCCAGTTTGAACTCGCCTTATGTCAGAAATGTGAAAATATGTGCCATATTTTGTGGAAGTTCTAATAATCCACTGTTTATTCTGGCTTCAAGATCTCATAAATCTCAGAGCCAATACAGTACATATTTATGTATTTGGCTCATTATTAAAACTAAGATTCATAAATTCTCTCTAAATAATTTCTGTTACATTTTTCTTAGTCCTCAGTTGTTGTATTCTACATTAATTTAAACAAAGTAACTTGCCTCAAAACATTCCAAAAGCAAAGCAGCTATAAAAGCAAAATTAATAAATGTTATTTTTCTTTGATGGTAGAACATTTCTCAGAGTTCTATATTTTTGTTCAGTAGAGGTACAGGGTAATTTTAGTTTGCACAAACTTATTCCAAGAAGTTATAACAAAACTCAAATCTTCAAAATTATAAATGGTCATGTGACCCATTTTGATAGAAGCCTAGTCAAGTCATACATTTTCCATTGTCACTAAGAAACCAAGTTTCTTAACTTCAGACAGTTACCCCCAATAGCTAACATCTATTTTGTTCTTACTGACTCAGGTACCATATTAATTTGCTAGAATTGCCATAATAAATTACCAGAGACTGGGTGACTTAAACAACATAAATTTCTTTTCTCATAATTCTAGAGACTGGAGGTCCAAAATTAAGGCATCTACAGAGTTGGTTTCTTCAAGGGCCTCTCTCCGTGTCTAATAAATTGCTGTCATCTTCCTGTATCTTTATATGGTCTTCCCTAAGAACCTGACTCTGTCCAAATTTTCTCTTTTTATAAGAACACAGTCATTCTGGATTAGGGCTTACCTTAATGAGCTAATTCTACCTTTATTAATTATTTAAAGACCCTATCTTCAAATACATTCACATTCTGAGGTACTTCAGGCTCAGATTCTAACATAAAATTGGCAGTGGGGAGGAAAGACAATTCAGTCCGTAAATGGAATGGGAAAGAGGATCATTGAGAGTGGTTGTGATAAAAATGTAACCTTTATGCATTGTTGGGGGGAATGTAAATTAGTACAACCACTACCAAAAATAATATGGAAGTTCCTCAAAACATTAAAAATGCAATTACCATGGAATCCAGCAATTCCACTTCTGGATGTAGACCTCCAAAAAATGAAAACAGGATTTTTATAAGATATATGCACACCCATGTTTATCTCAGCATTATTCACAATATCCAATATATGGAGACAACCTAAATGCCCACGAGAGAATGAAAGAATAAACGAATTGTGATATATACACACAATGGAATGTTGTTCAACCATAAGAAAGGAAGATATCCTGCTATTTGCAACAACATGAATAGATCTTGAGCACATTATGCTAAATGAGATGAGTCAGAGAAAGACAAGTACTATATGATATCCTTTATATGTGGAATCTAAAAATCGTTAAACTTATAAAAAAATAAATAAACAGACTAAAATGGTGGTTAACAGAGAATAAAGGGTGGGGGAATAAGGTTGATGGTGCTTATGGATACGAACTTGTAATGAGTAGTAAATAAGCCAGAGAGATCGAATGAACAGTATAATGAACATAATTAATAATATTGCACAATAATGATGCACTGATAGTGATTCAATGACAATCATATTTTAATATATAAATGAATCAAAGTAACATGCTATACGCACTATATATATAAATTGTAGCATGTCAAATTTATCAAATAAAAAAGCAAGTAAATTCAAAATTAGTGATGTCAGCTGAGCAGCTACACCCACCCAACTGAAATAACCTTTCTTTTCCTTCACCAGTAAAACTCGGATCATTTAACTAATAATCCTTTTCTCAGTCTTCATTAGGAGCAGTATCCTTAATTCATAAAGTTTCCTCTGCATTTACTACTACAACACACCACTCTTTATTTTCATCTGACAACTCTGATACTTTGCAGAGTTTACATGACTTTCTAAAGCCCACATGAGTTTAACAGATTGAGACTATTTCGTTCATTAAGATTTCTTCCTTCGTTGAAAAGCCAAAATGGAGAAGAGTGACGGTATCCCAAGGACATACAATGGTAATAAAAGTTGGTTGCTAAATTGCTTTCTAAAGAATATGACTCTATTAACTCAAAATAAGCAACAAATAAAACAAACAAAATCCTTCTTTTTTTGCCAAAGAAAAAATAGTGGGGAGACAGGTAAAAGTTAGGCTTTTGACTGATGTATATAAGATACTCCACCAGGTCAGATCTTTCTGAGAGTGAGATTCTAGAAATGTAAATATCAACAACTACTCCAGCCACAAACATTGGCGGCTAAAGGGTTGATAAGGGATCTTGGAGAGTAAAATGTATATTGTAAGAGCCTTAAATTTGTTAGCTGTGAATCGTAGAATATATCGCATCTTTATCTGTTTCTCTTCAATGGTTATATGTTGTTCATTATCATATTTTGTGCAAATAGATTCTTTAGGGAAATTCAGAGGTTCTAATTTCTAAGGCAGGAAATAGTTTATAAAAGCCATGATGATAAGGGGTAAGGTAATATCTAAGTAGTATAGCATCTTCAAAGAAAGTTATAGTGTGAAAAGAAAAATGATCATATAAAAACAAATGATTTCCAGCATATTATCCAATGATTAATAATTAAATTATTAATTGCACTTATCCACATTCAGCAAGTATGTCCACATAGAAAAATAAAGCTGGAGTCAATTAATTCTCCAGAGATTTGATATGATTTACAAGCACCTTTATATTACACATACAGACACACACACGCGCACACAACACACACACACAAACACACTAACAAATTGGGAGATTAATTATACAGATTACCATTTAGGAAAATAGAGATTAGATTACATACTTCTATTTCCCTTGTTAGTGAATTAAAAAGTTATCCAATAGCTAGATAATATATACCACAGAAGTCTAATACTAAAGAGTCTAAAATTGACCAGTCATGTTTATTTTTAATATAATGCTCCTTTTTCTTGTATTAGTTTTCAGTTTAGAAAACTATTACATTTCTATGCAGTCATTCATATAATGAGTAACAAAATCCTCAAAGATGATTGTGATATTACTTACAATTAATCTCCTTACTAATAAAGACTCTCAACATAAAAAGAAAAGAGAATAGAACACTCTGATGCAATTTCTATTCATATTTCAGAGAGAATGCTTATCATGCTAGGCCATTAAAGACTTCAATTTTTAGCCACTCATAATAAGCAGCAACTGCATATGGATATGGTCTCCCTGGCTCTTTCTACAAGCATATTCTTAGGCCCCAACGCAAAGTAAATCTTTTCTATGTCCTTTGTCAATGAGGTTAAGATAGGCAGTTAAAAAAAATGAAGAGCATACAAGAAGAAGGATGAGTGTTTATAGCCACCACGCACAACACAACTTCTAGAGGTCACTTATTACCTGCTCATCTTTGATTATGGAGTCAGTGACTTTAAATTATCTCCTGGAAGATGTTATAAAACCACTCCAAAATCAAAGATTTGGGTATATTAAAATGCTTACCTTTTAATCAAGTTGGGTTAGTTGGGTTTCTTCAAATTGTTAAATCCAGAGAAGGATCCTAAAGTGATTTAACTGACTGCGCTACCCCATGTCAGGTTTTTTAAACACAGGTCCATCAATGGGTAGCTGTGTGTGTGGTATTTTCCTCTCCTTCCCTTTATAATCTCATCCTGTGTCCCAAGTTTCACATACTACCAAAGTAGCTAAGAAATTGCTTTCTTTTTTAGTGGGACCCTGTGGATGGCTCATAAGCAGACATTTGGTAGGTTGGCAAAATATTGTACTATGAATGTCCACTAATGATGTCCCATTGTTTTTAAATCTCCTTCTCAGTGTGAAGCTGCACTAATTGAGAGCTGACATAGGCACAACTCGAGTTCCTGAGGTGCTACACAGTTAATATTAGTCAACTCTGTGCTTTCTCAGTCGTTCTGAGGTTACTGGAGCGCTTACACCATACTTTGGATCATATTAGGAAATAAAATTATATATTTCGTTTGAGCATTAGCATTTCCTTCTTTTCCCTGAGTTAATTTGAGGACTTTCTCAATGTAAATTTAAAAACAAAATCATCTTTGCAAAAGTAGTAGGTAGATGTAAGGACATGTACCGAGTTAGGGATCTATTTACTTCCTAAATATATACTATTTTTTTGCCAGTAATCTTCAGATGGCAATGATAACTCAGAACAAAGCATGAAAACTATTAATAGTATAACATACAGTATCCATCAATAAAATCTGTCATAAAAATAATTGGCATTTTTAATTACATATTTATGATTTTCCTTAAAATATTAGACCCCAAACATAGATGAGAAAACAAAAGTTTTCTTGGTAAATTATAGTTAGCAGCAAAATGGAAATTAAAACCAGTTCTGTATAAGTTTAAAACTTGTGTGAATTACTGTTAAATAGCATTTGTTCATAAATATTTTCTTCCTTACTGGGGAAAAGTGAGGATACACTTATTCTGTGTCGTAAATCTTCCTTTGACTCGCACCGTATTTTAAGAAGTAATCAGTGTTACATAACTGACATCTACTAAAATTAAGCCCATCTTTTGGACCACATTAATCAAAAAATAAGCAACTGATTTAACTGTAAGTTTTGCATTTACAGCAGGGTCTTACAAGAGAAGCCTTTAAAGACCCTTGTATATATTATTACATTCTATTCTCTCTTCTAAATATATGACACTACAATCACCACTTCATAATTTGTAATGGATAAGCATTAAATTAAAAAAAAATTTAAGCATTTTATCTTCTCCATAATATAGCATTTTATGGGTCATAACTAATGAACATTACATTAAAAACATTAAGTTGCTGTTATTTAAAAGAACTGCTAAATGTATCATCTGAAAAAATTATAACTAAATAAATGCTTTTTATTATATTGCCAGAATTGGCTGGCAATAAACCATGCTAAAACCATTTGTGCAAAGATATAAAATATAGATATTTTCTTAAATTGCTTTTCTAAAAGCTTGTCTGAAAGGAAAATTAAATGTCAGCTACATTTAATTTTTGAACAATATGAATCGTTAAATAAATTCAAAGCACTGCAAAAGATATATTTTTAATTTCATTAGTACAGCTGAATTCAATAATCTTACAAGTAGAATATCAACATCAAATTCTTTTAACTCAATTTTTTAAAGAAAACAATTTTTTAAAATTGTTCCAACTCATACACTTTTGTTTCAAAATTTAACCTAGTTAAATATCCTATCTGCTTAGTCTTATATATATAAAATATATAATGCATAACTATTGATTTCTGATTGCAACAGTATTAAAATGATAATTGGGATACTGCATTTAGAGAGAACTAGATTTAACTTTATAAATATTCATATATTCTAGAGATGAAACACGAGCTTTAAGTTTATACACCAACTAACAATCTAAACATGCAATTCAAATAAACCATCTGTAGTTGTCCTGATGATCCATCTGTGGGGATATTTAAACACTGACAGCACAGGTGAGCAGTCACAATAAATTTCTTGAATTACAATATACAAGTACATGCACGTGCACGTGTGCACGCACACACACACACACACACACACACACACATACACACCAGTAACAAACATCAGTTTTGCAAAATTATCCAACTTTAAAACTCAACAATGACTTAGTCTAATTGTTCATGTTGTCTTTTTCTGCATTCACTTATGCAGATCAAATTAAAATTTAAGCAGCTATGATATCCATTTAGTGAACAAGAATCATCTGGAAAAATCAAGTCACACCCCCTATTTACAATATAGGAAATGTAGAAAGAATGAAGGGTAGGCAAGCTAAATTATCTATTAAATTTATTTGAATCTCCATTTTAATGATATTTTGCCATACACATAAATCCCCTGGATATCTTGACTCATCCTTAGCAAAAATTATAGTTCATAAATCTGAATGAGCTAATGAACGTTAAGATGTTTACTGACACAAATACTCCTGAGAATGCAAAGCACTAGTAAGTCATTATCTTTAGTTTTGATAGATAAGAAGGTTAGAATGCATTTACATTTCAGTTACTTAATAATGTAAATGTATATTTACTCTTTATCTTTTCATCACAAGATTGAGTTTCAGCTTGTCTGATTATTAGTAATAATAAATATTTAAGATTATTTTCCAATAATTGATTATCTAAAACTTTGCGATTATGTGTGCTTTTAATAGGAAACAGCATTTGCTAGAATGTCTGTGCCAGGAGAACTTGAATTCGCTTGCCAATCCGCTATAACCTCACTGATCTGCTTAATGAACTCAAAAATTCTAAGACTGCTGAACCCTCCTCTTCTTGGTGAAGACTGAGCATGTGGCTCCAATCTCCATAATGTATGGAAACAGAGGGAAAGGGCTCTGGCCCTTTTCATGTCATATCTTCGGTGCTGGTGGCTTTCAGGCCGTGGGTTCTATCCTCAAGTGATCAGACAGGAGAACAAGAAAAAAGGAAAACAAAATGAAACAACAAAAAAAAAGACCATGGATTTTCTTGAAGTTAGAAAAAGTATAGGGTTATCAGTATTTTCTTTAACAATATTTTTTTTCTAAATAAAATAGATTAATGGTTACTAATATGTCCATTTTAATGCAAACCCCAAAATCTCATTCTTCTATGCTCTGTGGAAAATCCCTATTTATAGATAGTAGCAAATGTTATGATTTGGAATAGTCCCATTAAATGTAATTTCCCATAAATTTACCACTGAAAATCTCAATAGACACTTATGGAAGAAGACATACAGATAGCCAACAGGTACATGAAAAGTTCCTAAACATTACATGCACATATCAGTCCCCTTATCCCTACCACACACTGTGAGATGTGTCCAAGATAGAAAATGCATAGCAGTCACTGATCGAAACAGTGGGTTGATTCAGAAGTTTGGGGACATTAGATCTATGGAGTAGGTATTGAGTCTGACACAAACATTTCTGAGAATGCAAAGTACTAGTAAGTCATTATCTTTAGCTTAGATAGATAAGGAAGAAAGTTAGTAAGCAAGAGCCTTGTGGGGGTTCCACAGAGATGTAGTGACATAACAATATTTTCTTCTGTGTAACATTAGCCAAAGGTGAACAGGTCGTAAAAGATCAGCCTCCAAGTAGTATCAAAATTTGGCCACAAGAATAGAAGCAATGGCTTAAATGATTAGTGATGCTAAGCATCTTTTCACATATCTGTTGGTCATTTGTATGTCTTCTTTGGAAAAATGTCTATAGAGCTCTGTTGCCTATTTTTCAATTGAATTGTTTGGTTTTGATTATTGTTGTTATTGATGTATGAATGCTTTATATATTTGGATATGAAGTCCTTATATATGGTTTGTAAATATTTTCTCCCATTCTATATGTTGTCTTTTCATGTTGTTGACTATTCTTTTGCTGTTCAGAATTAAAACCACAATAAGATAACACCTCACACCTGAATAGCTATCATGAAAAATACAAGAGATAACAAGTGTTGGCTAGGATGTGGAGAAAAAGGAACCCTTCTGCACTGTTTATAATAATGTAAATTGATACACCCACTATGGAAAACAGTGTGGTAGTTTCTCAAAAAATTAAAAATAGAACTACATAGGATTCCAGCAAAAATAGAACTACATAGGATTCCAGCAATCCCGTTTCTGAGTATATATTTAAAGAAAATGAAAACGAGATTTCAAAGAGTTATCTGCACTCCCATGTTCATTAAAGCATTATTTACAATAGTCATTATGTGAAAACAACCAAGGAGTCTGTCAATGGATGAATAAAGAAGATGTGAGATTATTTATAATGAAATATTTTTTCAGCTATGAGAAACAAGGAAATCTTAACATTTATGATAACAGAGATGAAACTTGAGAACATTTTACTAAGTGAAATAAGTCAGACAAAGAAAGGCAAATACTTTATAATTTCATATGTAGAATCTAAAAAAGCCAAACCTGCAGGAACAGAGAGTAGGATAAGGGTTACCAGAGGCTGAGGATTGGAGGAAATGGGGAAATACTAATTAAAATATATAAAATTCCAGCTATATATTCTGGATACAACATCGTGATTATAATTAATAGTACTGTACTATATATTTGAAAGTTACTGAGAGTAGACCTTAAATGTTCTCACGACAAAAATTAAATGGTAACTATGTGAAGTGATGCTTGTGTTAGCTAATGCTATGGAGGTGATCATTCTGCAATAATATAAGTGTATCAACTCAACACTGTACACCTTAAACAATGTTACATGTCTATTATGTTTCAAAAAAGCTAAAAAAAAAAGAAAAAAAAGAAAAAAAAAGAAAGAAAAGAAATAATGGCCCAGAGAGAGATTTGGGAGAAAAAGAACAATCTGTTCTCATTATAGTTTTCCTGGACACTGATGTTCCCAAGTAAGGAATTTAGTTTCTCCCTTATGTATATGTGCATGCGTGTGTACGTGTGTGTGTGTGTGAGTGTGTGTGTGTGAGATAAATGATAGATAAATGATAGATAGATGATAGATAGATGATAGAGACAGAGATATCAAGCATTAGTTTTCAACCATTCAGAAGTTTGAAGACTTCTTCAGGAAATAATACAACCAGATTTTTTTTAATGATTTTATGATTATAATTTTTATTATTTTTAGTTAATGTCTACAATCATAATTCATATACAAACCTAATAGAAATTATCTTATTTTCTGATATATAACCCATAGAAGAAATTATACAGTAAAATATTTTTCACTTTTATATATAAAATGTGATGTGTGTGTGTGTGTGTGTGTGTGTGTGTGTATTTCCTGGAGCTCAGAAAAATTATTTCATCTACCTCAGTTTCTATTAAATAATTTGTAAAATAGAGAAAATAAAACTACTTATCTCATAAACTGTTGTAAAGATTATGTAAACTAAAGCACATCAGGATCATAACATAGTACCAAACACATCATAAGTGCTCGATAAATAATAGATACTATAATTGATTTTATTTCTGTGGTTGAACATACACTACTTTAAAGTATATTCACTAAATTTTTATTAGATTTCCTATTCATGGATTGATTCCTCCTCTGTGGATCCCTCGTCAACATTAGAAGTGAAAAAATTTGGAAGGATTCAATACACAATAATCAAGTTGACTTACTTTCAACCAATTTCTAGCCAATGAATTAAAATATTTTAGCTCATTAAATGACTTAATCTCATATTTATAATATTAAATTATATTCAATTGCCAATAAAACTATACTCTATAACACCTATGTTATATTTATCATTACAAAATAAGCAAGGTAAACCTGCCTGATTTATTTTTTATATGATTTACTTTATCATCCAACCAGTGATGTTAAAACCAAAATGAACCATGCTGTAATCAAGTTAGAGTAGTCACAATGTTTCCTTCGCATTGAATGTTCAATATGATGAAGATTTTTCAATGATCCTAACATTCTTACCCTAATTATGTTCTCAATGAGAGCAAAAAGTTTCATTAAAAAAAATATTTTTTGAGATATTATTTCAAAAAAATATAATATTAATTGTTCCACTATAATTTTCAATATACTGTTAAGTAGCAAGAAAAGTCACTTTAAATAATTCTAGAATGAGCACTTTACCAGTGTGTGTGTGTGTGTGTGTGTGTGTGTGTTTGGGAGTGGCTTTTAGTCAAAGTACATCAAGTAATACAACAAATTTAGGATTTCTACCAGCAAAAAATTATCATGGTAAAAGTGTTTTATTTGAAATTCAGTTCTGTGTTATCAAAGTATCAAATTATTTATTTTTTATTTTGTAGATGATGGTCTACCATAGGACAGATTTTAAAAGCAATTTATCCAGATTCAAATAATTTACTGGATAAATAACTTACCCATGCTTAGTAGAATTGTTACCATAGAAAAGACATACATAGAAAAAATAACTCAAACAAAACAAGTATATTTTTTTAAAATCAGAGCCAAGATTTAGAATGAAAAAACTAAAATTCTTAGTTTATTGCTCAAAATCTGTGATTCTACCTCCACTGGAAGAAAGAATTATTTAAGTATTGCCTATATACATTTTTAAGGTGGAAACCTCAGCATAAGTAACATTGTTTAAATTAGGAATGTCGAACTGAATGAAGATGATTATTTACAAAAATTCAAAGATATACCTATTTGTTGAATCAATATGTTTGTGCAGTTTAAATCTGATAAATTATATTATTAATGTTTATCATTCAAACTGTTAGAAAGGAGTTAAAAATATCAAATCAGTAGAATTGCTACATGAAGACAGAGAACTTTAAGATAGTTTCTTCACCTCAGTAGTTGAAATTAATCCAAGTAAACTGAATAAAGTAAATTAAGAAATTGAGTAAATTGATACATATAATGATTAATGAAGCATGATTAAAGGGTGACATTTCACAGCTGGGAAAAAGAAGGGAACTCAGAGATAAGATAAGGAAATTAGATAAATAATATAAAATAATAAGATAAGCTAAAACAATTGCTTTCCTGTTTTCTATCCTGAAACTCAGGACCCAAGCATTGCTGCTTCAAGGCCCAGGTAAAATAATAATTTTTATTTTTTATTTTTTTCTTATTTTATTTATTTACTTGTTTGTTTATATTTTCAATTACAGTTCGGATTCAGTATTATTTTATGTTAGTTTCAGATGTACAGCATAGCAATAATTAGACATTTATATAATTTATGAAATGATTCCCTCGATTAGTCTAGTACTCACCTGGCACTATACATAATGATTATAATATTAATGACTACATTTTCCATGCTGTACTTTACATCACCTTGAATATTTTGTAACTACCAATATATACTTCTTAATCTATTCACCTTTTTTATCCAGTTCCCCAACATTCTCCCATCTGGCCACCATCGGTTTGTTCTCTGGATCTGAGTCTGTTTTTGTTTTGTTTGTTCATTTATTTTGTTCATTCATTTATTTTGTTCTTTAGATTCCACATATAAATGAGATCATATGGTATTTGTCTTTCTCTGTCTGACTTACTTCACTTAGCATAATACCATCTAGGTCTATCCATGTTGTTTCAAATGATAAGATTTCATTCTTTTTCATGGTCAAGTAATATTCCATTGTATATATGTACCACCTCTATCCAATTGTCTATTGATGGACATTTAGGTTATGTCCATATCTTGGTTACTGTAAATAATGCTGCAATGACAACATGCACCATAGATAGGAAGAAGTAATATCATCAAAATATCTATGCTACTCAAAGCAATCTACAGATTCAATTGTATCAAAATACCAATTGCGTTTTTCACCGAACTAGAACAATTAATTCTAAAATTTATATGGAACCACAAAAGATCCTGAATAGCCTCAGCAATCTCGAGAAAAAAGGAAACAGTTGGAAGTATCACGATACCTGATATCCAACTATACTAGAAGGCTATAGTAATCAAAACAGCATGGTACTGGCATAAAAACAGACTAACATAAATGCAAAAAATAAAGAGCCCAGAAATAAACCCATGCCTATATGGCCAATTAATCTATGACAAAGGGAGCAAGATTATACAATAGGGTAAAGAGAATCTATTCAATAAATGATGTTGGGAAATTAGACAAGATACATGCAAAAAAATGAAACTAGACCACCCTCTTACACCATATACAATAAACTCAAAATGGATTAAAGATTTAAATGTGAGACCTGAAACCATAAAACTGCTAGAAGAAAACATAGGCAGTGAACTCTCTGATATTGTTCTTAGTAATATATTTTTTTTTTCTGATATATCTCCTCAGGTAAGGGAAATGAAAGAAAAAAAACAAATGGGACTATATCAAATTTAAAAAGTTATGCACAGCAAAAGAAATCATTAAAAAAAATGAAAAGACAACCTACTAAATGGGAAAAGATATTCACCAATGATATATCTGATGAAAAGGGGTTAATATCCAAAATTTATAAAGAACTCATGCAACTCAACGCCCAATAAAACTTAACATTCCGATTAAATAATAGGCAGAGGACCTGGAGAAACATTTCTCCAAAGAGGGCATACAGATTGTCAATAGACGTGAAAAGACGCTCAACATCGCTATCAGGGAATTGCAAATTAAAACCACAATGAGAAGTCACCTCACACCTGCCAGAATGGTTATCACCAATAAATCAACAAAGAACAATTGTTGGCAAGAATGTGGAGAAAAGAGAATCCTCATGCACTCTTGGTGGGACTGCAAGTTGGTACAGCCACTATGGAATACAGTATAGAAACAGTAATTTTTAATATTATGTCTCTTAAAAGTTTTTTGCACATTAAATATCTACAGAAATATTTCCTTTAATGAACAGAGAATATAAGAAAATATCATTTAGAATCTACTGGACTAGGAGAACTGAATGCTGGGGCATTCAGGACAATATTCCTCCCATTTCTGCCTCAATAGATGAAAATGTAAGCGCTTTTTCTAAGTAACTAAGGAGAGAGATGTCTTTATTTTTCACTCTCATTACCATGGAAGATCTCAGACATTCTTTATTTATTAATTTTTTTTTTTACCATAATAGAATGTAGCTTTCAAGAATCTTACGAGTTTTTTAAGCTTTTAACACCATCAAACATGAAAGAAGACAGGCAGTTCAGTGGTGCTATGATACAAGTTGAGTAAAAGCTTATTTGATTATAAACTAGAATATTTAAAGCACCGTGAAAGATGTTATCTCTAGGCACACACCTTTAATCAAGTTAGCTACATTTATTTAAATCTAGAAACATCACTTCCATACCAAACATAATAGCTTTGCAAAATGCCTATTACTGCAAGTGCCTATTCAAGTTTGTGATTTGGTAACTGAATTCTCCTTTTGTCTTTCTTTCCATTTGTATGACTAGAACAGATTATATCTAATTGAAAGCTGTAGTCAGAATGCAGACTGACATGGTTAATAACAGGTGTTTCTAGTGAAGTATCATCATGAAATAAATTAATATTACATTTCTTTGATAAATAGGAAAACTGATGTTATCGAATGTACAATTTTCCTTTTAAAATTGGATGTAAAAATAGGAAAAATCACAGATTTTAAGATACCCTTCTTGTTGTGAGCCTATCTCGAAGTAAATGCATTTTCAATTTATTGTTTTAATTATTTTTTTATATCTTATTTTAAATCATGAACATAAAAGTTTGAGCAGATCAATGATAGGGTGATTTTTTCTCTCCCTAGGCAATTTAGTGAATTAACAAATGACATGTATTTCATAGAAGAAAAGTTAAGAGTTAGTGACTTCCTGAAGTCACTCTGAATGGAATCAGTAATAGGGTTCATTAGGGGAAAAATATATATTTATTGAGCCCATAGATCAGTTATATGTATAGTGTTTTTCTTGTGCAAAATCTACACTCTGGTAAAAAAAAAAAAAAGCAGAGCCAATTATTTAATATATAATACATTGGACAATGGTAATAATATAAAGACTATAAGCACAATAAGTAAACACTATAATGGATATAAAATTTCCACATAACATTTACATATCACATATATTAAGATCTAGAACACTCTACCTGTTTCCCCTAATAACAGAGATGGACAGTGTGGTTGACAATTAGTTGTCTCCTAATTTACTTTCTCCCAGTTTCCCACTTAACAGCACCTGTGCAGTTTAGGAAGCTCTAGTTGACCTGAGACATTCAGAGTGTGGTTTTGCCTAACAAAAGGAACCTCTTCTGAGGTGGCCAAGCATTTGAAACCTTAAAGGATTTAGGACACAACAGAACTATTGCGATGTTTTACTATAATGAGAGGAGCCAAACTGAAAAAACTTTTCAAATGCAAAGAGGGCAAAGATAAAGGGACTCTTTAGCAACATAACAAAAATTCTGAAATGACAACAAAAAAAAAATCCTTCCTCTGGATTTTTAGTTACATGTACCATTATAACTCATTTAAACTGGTTTTAGTTGGGTTTTCTCCTATTTGTAGCTGAAAGTTTCCTATGCCAGTCATGAAATTGCATTTATTGAGTGGTACTTCCACGAGCTACTTAACATGTTTGTAAATGCAATCAGTAACATCTCTTAAGCTACTTGATTATATCTCTTGTGAAGTCAGCCCTATTTCTAATTTTTTAAGTTACACATTTTTAAAATAGCCTTTTATTTTGCTTAGGCCAATTTGAACTGAATTTACTCCATTCTATTATTATTATTTTTATTTAAATCATTTATCACCATCTAAATTTATTGTAATGATCAATTTATTAACTGAATAGGTCCAAATGGACAATAAGCTCTGTGAGAGTAGGGACTCACTAGTATATCAACTAAAATATTGCCTAGCATATAGGACTCCTTCAATAAGTATTTGTGGAATGAATAAAATAAATCGATGCTTTAGAAATTGTGCTGGAGGACAAAATGAATTATAGAAATTGTAAAGGAGTGGGGAAGGAGGCAAAAACAAGAACAAAAGAATGTTATTGAGGGATGGTAGTGCAGCTGAGACTCAAATAAGTTAAATTTTACTAATATGAGAGTTTAGGTCTGATGTAAAGATATTTTATGCCAAAGAATAAAAAAACAAAATCATTGTTTATTTTAAGAAAAATGACAGTCCAGGTTGACCTTCATGACAGATAAGACTGAAATAGTAGGCATCTATTATTATTTCTTATAACAGTTGTCAGCAATTGTACTGTTTTAATTTTATGGCAACTCAGTTGTGGAACTGGACAGTTTCCCTCTCCATGAGACTTGGAGGCAAAATTCTGGGCTACTCTAGCACACATTTATCTGGCTATGGATTATATCCTTACTCTTGTACTTGGCCTGCTTTCTTCTATGCCCTTCTTTACTCTACGATCTTATTTTAAGCAGAAAAACTAGTTCCTCTTTTCTTAAAATTCTGCATTTCATGACTTTCTGTTATCAAGTAATGTGTTTTAAGAGATCAATAACTATCATCCCTGTTTCTCGTCCAAACTTTTATGTAAAATAATACATGTATTATTTTTTTAGAAATCTCTCTTACTTTTGGTCAGTTTTCATTAAGAATGGAGTAAAAACAAGATTAAGATACTTATTGTAAGACATGTTGCAAAATGTTGTGAGACATGTGAGCATTTAAGAAGAAATGTTTTCAAGTATGCATACACTATATGCATTGTTGTTATTTCTTGACTTCTGAAAATTCTCAAGGACCTTCATCCTTACCATTTTCTTTAAAGTAAGTCAGATTCCTGGATATGATGCTCCACTCCCTTAGTCTACGTCCTGGTCTAGGCTGATAAAATTATGGAATTTCATATTGAGTCGCAGTACTAGTTAGTGGAGCACTGAAACAGAGTGTACCATTTTTTGTGACTTCCTTTCTCTCACGATCCAAAGTGGCAGAGTAGAGGATGTGTCCTCTCTCTTTCTTTCTCTTGCCTCTATGTGACTGCTAAGCCTGGAACTATTGTTCTGGATAGACAGGTCCAACTCTCCCCAGTATTTGTGCTGCTCTGGCACTGGAAGACATAGACAAAACTGCACTGCCCTTGCATATAAATGGGCAGCTGTAAGACTGTGGTTTAGTATTTAAAACAGAAATAGATGAAGCCTACCTTACCTACTGTTTCTATTCAGGATAACCTAACATATGAAAAAAAAATTGTTTTAGATCAGCCCATTATCAGTAGAGTTCTGCAGCAAAAGTTATAGCTAACATAACTGACAATTT
>NW_011888889.1:4197352-4204900 GCF_000151845.1 Pteropus vampyrus | reverse complement strand
GGATAACCTAACATATGAAAAAAAAATTGTTTTAGATCAGCCCATTATCAGTAGAGTTCTGCAGCAAAAGTTATAGCTAACATAACTGACAATTTGTCCTTAATATCTCAAGAGCCTCAAAGAGAAAAAGGGGCAGTCGAGGCCAGTGGCTAAATTTGATTATTCTTATATCCCTTGAAAAATATTTCACTTTAAGATCACTCTCATGTTATGTACTTCTAATATTTTAAATAATAGGTCCCAACAAAGCCTACAGGAATTACTCCCCTTAGAATTGCAATCTTTCCCTTCTAACCAGTATCATTCCTTATTCCTTTAACCTAACCAAATTTTTTCTATACAGATACTACATTCTAACATGTTAATATATATATATACACACACATATATATTTATATATACATATATTCTCATGCTATATATTTATTGCTTATTTTCTATTTATCTCGTCCCCCATTAAATCTAAGTTGCATGAGTGAAAGTTTTTTTATTTCATTTATAGATGTACTCCAGGAGTCTAGAATAATGTCTGACACATTAATGAACAATAGTTTTTGAGCTATATTTCTATAATTGCAGAACACATAAAGGCTGTGTTTAAAAATTTTGCATTTATAAATCTTAATATTATATTGGATTTCACAATGAGTTTTAATGTTTCAATGCGTCACACAGTTTATTCAAAATCCATTTGTGAACTTGTTTCTGGTAAATTTTTTTGACTTGTCTCATTTGTACTGACTATTGACTCACCTTTTTTTTAGATCTTTTTTTGGATAGAGTCAGCATAATAGAATTCAAACTAGTTTTTGAATTGATTAAAATAATTCTACTTCACTATTTCTTGGGTCTATGGTTTTGTTGATCTTTACTGAGCATTGATTTTTCACATTCAACTGCACTTTCTATTTGTCGTTATTGAAAACATTAGAAGACAAACTGACTAAGAGGGACATAAATCCAAATGAACAATTAAGTAGCTCTACTAATTGGATTTTTAAAGTGTCAGCAGCTTTTTCATAAAATTCTAGAGAAGGCTCGCTTGTCTCCTCACAAGCAGAAAGTGCAAAGGAACAGTATTTTATAATTGCCTATGATAGTCTTCTTTTTATAAGCTCTGAACAATTGTTAAGCCCTCAATTTCTGTGAGTAACGACTCTTGCTAAGCCTTTATTCATGAGTAAATGATTTGACTATGTAAGAAAATATATATAAAGAAATAATTTGGTAAAAAATGAGATTCACAGAAACTTCTGTATCTGATCCATTAGTAAAATTCACCTCCAATAAAGCTCTGCCAAGTGCCCCGACCAGCCATAACTGAAATGGATGCTTTACAAATAAAATTGCAGATGCAGCTTGTGTCCTCTACAGATACTATTCTGCAACAGTATAAGATATAGTATAAGATATAGATAAAAGAGAAACAAGGACATTAGAAATACATTTGGGGCAAATTTAGGATGACTCCACTTTAGTGCATTAAGACCAGGCTCAAGATAAATGCATAAATGTGTAGTTCAAAGGAAATTTATCACATTAATTCTAAGATATTTTAGTAAAAAGAATTCAACTTTGACCTAACTATTCAAAAAGGAGTTTCTCATGTTCAGACTTTAGTAACTATAAGTGGAAGCCGGCAACAGTGTGAAAGACATGCAGGCTGGACTGCTATGACAGGCATATAGGATTCTTTTGGAAATTATTTCAGTGGAGAAACCAAAATTTAGAGGCCCCGGATGTATTGCTTTCTCTTTTCTCTTATCACAACGCTTTCCTTATGCCTCTACACTAGAATTTTTCAAACTGTATCATCACTATATTTTCACATTTCTATCCCTTGCACTACCATATAAGTTCCTCAAAGTAAAGGTCATGTGTCTAATTCATTTTCTTTTTTTATTATATTTATTGGGATAAAATTGTTAATAAAATCATATAGGTTTCAATCATATGGGTCACAATTCAGTAATATGTCATATGTATATTGCACTGTTGTGTTCACAACCTAAAGTTAAATTTTTCTTCCGTCATAATATATTTGACTACCTTTATCCTTATCTACCTTCATTTTCTTTATTCTCAGAGCTTACTTCTTTGTCTACAAATACTAGGTGATCAGTAAATGTTGATGGACAGAAGTATTCTTTATACTGAAAATTAATAAACCTATTCAGTTAAATGGGCGAGGATATACTAATACACTTTGTCAAACATTCAGGAGATGTATCTGAAATTGTTTTGATGTTGACGCTATTGCATAAAATCTTATAAGTTTCGAAAAACCAAGAATAAAGAGTATCGCACTGATAAGGATAAAATGCCAACAAGATATCATTATTACAACCTCATAAAATTGCAAAATATTTACTTATTTGTTTGAGATAATATTAAATTACTTCTGGAACCTTCCGCATGCCCCAAGCACTCTTGAGTCTTTCTCTCCTGCTATGCTACTTCATCATTCAATTCATTATGTCATTTGTCTTTTCAACAATAGCTCTTCTTAGCCAAGTGCCACCATCTTAAGACTGCCTGGCTTTCTGAAGTAGAGGTATGAATGTAACCAATACAGATGTCCCTTTTTCCTCTCCGCTTACACCTGAGAGCTCAGAGAATATAACCTCAGAGCAATCTTACTCTTGCCATTTAAACCATTATTTAAAACCAAACAAGCATTGCCTGTTACATAAAATGATGGCAAAGATAACTTGACAGAACAACCTGAGTTTTGACCTCAGGGTAATATAATAGAGAGATTGAAGAACTCTTTTGGTCACATAACAATACTAACCAGCTACGTCACAAAGAATTGTCCATCAAAATGAAATCAGAACCTAAATATAAATGTCGTTTGTTAATAAACCTTAAGATTTCTAACAAGTGATTACAAATGTGATTTTATTATTATTTTATGAAGACATATGTCCATATTTTTATAATCTATCAACTAACTGATAACCAAAAGATGGAAACCACAATTTAGTAAGCGACAGCAATTTCAACTCTCTCTCTATACTAATTGATTTAAGTGTGTTAATTTAAATGTGTTGAAAATGTTTTAAATGTGTCAATTCTCCCAGCAACTCTAGGGGAAATGTAAATAATGCACTCTTTATATACATATTTGTGTGTGTGTGTGTGTGTGTGTGTGTGTGTGTGTATTTCCCATTATGACATTTCCCCATTTTCATTGCTGTTTTGTGGTTTGCATATATTATTTTAAATTCTTCACTTTATTATAGTACAAGTATTCTGAATTAACTTATTTTTAAACATACTGAATGCCCAGATGATTTTTTACATTAGGAGTAATAAAAAATGATTAGGACACTTAGTTACTAACAAGTCTAAATACAATGATAACAGAATTGCAAAAATCAATTATATGCTCCATTTGAATATGTAAAAAGATGAAAACCCGGTAGCTTTTAAATTTTTTTCTGCATGATTGTTTGTTGTAGCTATATTTTTACTTACTTAGCTGGTAAAGTACAATGGTGTTTATTTCACTCCCTATGCACATATTCAGATATGTTAGCTGTCCAGAAATATATACAATCATCTGTCTCACAAAAGTGTGTATGTAGAATACATGTCAAGTTCTTGTAGTACGTTCTTTCCTGGTGGTAGTTACTAGAATGACACCAATGGTTCTTGATCTCAGGAATTTTTTGGCAGTCCTCAAGGTCTTTTTGGAGCACTTTGGGACTGCAAATATTGTTCAACTCTATTGTTAATGCTGAAATTCCTTTTTCAGCCAAGTCAGCTTCTTGTCTGATCAATTTATAATTTCATCATTCTCCCTTCTCTTCCAATAATTTCCTAACATAGGACAATTATTACTAAGGACCGAAGCCACAAAACAATATTCTCAAGTGCTGTCCAATTAGAAGTTTAATCATTCCTGAGAAATCTAGGAGAAAAAAGTATAAAATTTCATATGAAAAATTCAGTGCCTTGGATATTATGCAGTTCTGCAGGTGCTGAGCTCTGTCTTACACATTAAATGATAAGTGTAGAGTCAAATAATATTTCAAATAACTAACCTTGAAATTAAGTGATATATTTCTCATTTCTTTATTTTCTTAAAAAATTATTAGTTAAATGTAAATAATATTTGAACAAATTAAAGTGTACCTCTATAAGGAATACTATGCTGTTAGAATGCAATATATATGTATACTGACAAATGCTTCCAAAGAAAAGTATAATATCATTCATTTAAAAATGCATTAACCGTTTTATGTGTATATAAAACTCTATTTGTAAATGAATAGCAAACTTTTTAAAAAGATTTTATATTATAGAAACCAGGTAACTGCCGGAAAAAATAATTGGAGACAAGTGAAAGTAAACTTTCACTTTTCACTTGATTATATTTTTTGATCATTTGAACTTTTACCAAAAAAATGTAAAAAAGATTTCAGAAAAGAGTTTATTTTATTTTTATTTTTCAGTTTGAAATTGTTTTCTCAAGCTTAGGTTCTTAAAGTTTCATTTTCCTTTGTAGTTAGTCTCAAAATAACCATAACGTATTTGCTATTTCAATATAGTTTTATAAAGGGAATTTATCCTACAAAATATCAAATGATTTCTAACTAAAAGTCCAGACTACGCTAGTCCATATGACATCAAGAAAACATGATTTCTAGCTTAGGTAAGCTATTAAAATTTATGGAGAGTCTATTACTGGACTTGATTACCTTGTGTATTAAATTGACAGATCTACAGCCGCAATGACAGTATTTCAGCTCACAAGCACCCACGGCCAATTAATCCCTTACGAACTAGACCAGAGTTAGCCAGTTATGACAGTTTTGGAAGTGTGTCAACTCTCCTTGATAAAGGACACCACAGTATTTAAACTTGCTAAGTGAGTGTTTGCAAAGTTGCCCTAACACAACTGCTTCAGGGCTATTTTAAAAGGAAGAAAGGTTAGAACTCCACAATATGGTCCAGGTCCCAGGATCAAAAGAGCAAAGCAGTCATTAAGAGTTGACCCTGGGACAAATCTCCTTTTTATTTAAAAACTTATAATTATAAACATTTTTTCCTAAAAACATCATTAGCTGTTGAATTGTGTTAAAATTAGCAATACACTTTTACATATATTCTGCTTGCACAATGTATCTAAGTTAATTCCTCTCTTTCTCTATGACAAGAACAATTGCCCTCAAATTGAGGCGGGCTACACAGCTTTATGTTTCAAGATTTCAGACTCCACTATGCAACTGAATGATTCTTATGCCTGGAAATAATAATGTTACTTGTGGCTTTTTTACTTTCACCAAATACCCAGAGCATGATAGCAATAAAATAATTTCTCCATATTCCTGTATATCCAACAAGTAAAAGGAGGAAATTATTACACAAGAGTATTTGATAAATAATTCATGGATACGATTAATTAACAATATGATAGAACTACTGTTTGATGAAGATAAGGGAAATTCAATTATTAATCAATGAAAATTATAAAGATATCTGTTCTTCTTTTAAAACTAGTTTGGGGAAACTACATAGCCTCAAATTAATTTGCCTGCCTTAATAACTAATACACTGGAATAGAAACAATTAGCAAAAAATTTTATGCATGCATTTTATAACCAAAGAATGGCATGTAACCCTCATTTAACCTTCACAGGCAATTTGTTTTTATAGTTTAAAGTTAAACATTTAAAATTTAACTCTGGGACTAATTCAAATTTTAATAAATTCCTTACAATTTTTCCTATATTCTATGAGAATAATGAATAGAATATCCAAGACAGAAGATCCAAGTAACAGCTGCTGAGTGTACTTCCTTACAGGAATCCTCTCTAATGTAATATTTGGTACTTAATACTAAAAAACTTATTCACTGTTCATCTGAAATTCAAATTTAACTGAGGGACCTGTATTATTTGCAAAAACCTGGCAACCTGAATCATCTAGTTTAATTCAGAAAAGCACAGAAACTCAGGGTATACATGGGGAAATTTGAGTTCAAAAGTTTTCTTAAACTTTCAGATGTCAAATGTAGGTCAGAAGAGGTAGAGGGATGGTGAAGATAAGAAGATCCAATCATTAATATAGAGCTACTATTTTCACAGAGCAATGCCCTAATCATCAATTTGTATCCATTTATGTAATTAGTATAATTAAAGATAATTATTCTGTCACAGTGCTTTCATGGTCTTCATTAATTCAAATATATAATTGCATGGATCTCGGTCAGCTGGAAAAGGGGGATTTAAGAATTTGCACACAAAAAATCACTCAAACAAAGCAAATTTCTAAAATGTATATTTATGAGAGCCTTAAATATTATATCAAAATGCTCCTAGTTGATATATCATGTTGATATTTAAAATAATGCTGACCTCCTCACTAAGGACATTTTTAAATATTTACCAATCTCTAGAAAACAGATTACTTTCTTGGGGGGTAAAAAGCAGTTCTTCTGCAATGCCCATTAGATTTTATTATGTCCTGCTCTGATCTATCTGTAGAGATTATTTCATGAATGAATTGGAGATGTTTCTAACCTTTAGAACTCACTAGAGCCAGAATGTCCTTCAGCAGTTTATCCCGAAGAGACCACCTTTCTAGCTGCATATAGTCAGAACTGCATCAGTTTCTCTAACCTGTGAGAGGAAGTTCATGCCAGCACATTTTTCAGTAGACTGAACTACATAATGGAAAGTTTTTCTCAGGTGAAAGCTGATGATGTGGGTGAATGCCAAATAGATGTGGATGTCACATTGACATGAAATTCTGAAAGCCATTGTTTTTCAGCATGGAAATTTCAGTGCCAGGATTTAATCTCAGATGTTTTCAATAATCAAAAGAATCTAACATTCAGTATGTAAATCTTGGCACTGAAATTTATTAAGTATGGAATACTGAGTCATACATATATCCCCATGAACCTCATTCTCCTCATCTTAAGTTAGACACATTATGACCAATCCCATCATATCTGTGATCTAAATATGTCATTTCCCTTATATGCATATATGTAAGTAACTTTTATTTTTTGGTCGTAGTTTATTTTCAGGCCATGGAAAACTGAAAGTATAGAGTAGAAGATATTGGAAGACAATTCCCTATGGATCTCTCACATTTCTGCTTGTTTTGTGAGCAGACACTGATGTCCTCTGTATAGCAATCCGCCTTGGAAGATAGAGACAGTGTCTCCCTCCAGGGCAGTTTTTTTGCTGTCTTGCATAATAAGAAAATATTTCTCTCTGGGGCAAAGGTGGCTTGCAATCTCTTATAAAAAAACTGAGTTTCCTAAGCTCAGGAATCCTTGAGTGTGATGCAAGTCCACAGTGTATGCAGTAACCCCCAGGGTGGGATTCTAGGCCGCCTTAGAGAGGGGATGGGGAACTCAGGGGGCCTGGGGAACATGAAGGTCATGCTGCTTGCTGTATAGAAGCAATAAAGCCCCTGTCTTTGACCCAGGAGTCTTGATCTTATACAAGCAAGTACACAACTGTGGCAGGTTAATATTTTAGCTTGCAAGAAGGTAAAAATCTCAGACTTTTCACAATTTTTGGCAGG
>NW_011888889.1:4194146-4196483 GCF_000151845.1 Pteropus vampyrus | reverse complement strand
ATACAAGCAAGTACACAACTGTGGCAGGTTAATATTTTAGCTTGCAAGAAGGTAAAAATCTCAGACTTTTCACAATTTTTGGCAGGTGCTAATTATGACACCTTGAATATAGTGATAGAAATTATAGTCAGAGCTCATCAATGTATTCCAAGAGGTGTTAGTTCTTTACAAAAATATTATTCCTTTTCTTAGGGTAAACAATTTAAAGAGACTTCTTCAGAGGTCAGTTGTATAATTTCTTCTTTGGATCAATACTATAAAACCTAAAAAGGTCCACTCCAACACCCATATAAGATCTAAATCATATCTACTGAATCTTCATGTTTCTTGTTTACAGGTAAGTGTTATACAACACACCAGAGTTTAATTTCCATGAGGGAAGGTATTTTATCTGCTTTCTTCCTTCCTATATACCCAGTGCTTAGAACAGTTCTATGCAGAGAATAGACACATTATGAATATGTGTTTATAGAACAGAGTGTTATGAGTCATTACGGAGTCACAAACCAATGTCTCTGATTTAAGCTATTGCAGAAACAAAATAATTTTTTTCTGTTCTATTGGTCTATGTCTGTTTTTCTGCCAATACTATTGGAAGTAGGGCAGATTGATATCTCTGTCCTTGTTCTTATTTCTCAGGATTGTTTGGCTATTCGGGGTCTTTTGTGCTTCCATACAAATCTGATTTTTTTTTTTTTTTTTTGGTTTTTGATAGGGATTGCATTAAATCTGTATATTGTTTTGGTAATAAGGTCATTCTAACTATGTTGGTTCTTCCAACCCATGAACATGGAATACCTTTTCATTGTGTGTCCTCAATTTCTTTTAATAATGTCTTATAATTTTCAGCATATAGATCCTTCATGTTTCATTAGATTTATTCCTAGATATTTTATTCTCTTTGTTGCGATTGCAAAAGGAATTATTTTTTTTGTTGTTTCTTTTTCTGAAAATTCATTGTTAATGTATAGAAATGCTATAGATTTTTGTACATTCATTTTGTATCCTGAAACTTTACTGTATTTGTTTATTGTTTCTAATAGATTTTGGTGGAGTCTTTAGGGTTTTCTATAAAAAAAATCATGTCATCTGTAAAAAGTGACAATTTGACTTCTTTGTTCCCAATTTGGATGGCTATACCTTCTCTTGCTCGATTGCTCTATCTAGGACTTCCAAGACTATATTGAATAAGAGTGCTGATAGCAGACAGCCTTGTCTTGTTCTTGATCCTAGAGGGAAAGTTTTTAGTTTTTCCACCATTAACTATGATGTCAGATGAGGGTTTGTCATATGTGCCCTTTATTATGTTGATGTACTTTCCTTCTATGCTCATTTTATTAAGTGTTTTAATCATAAATGGATGTTGTATCTTGTCAAAAGCTTTTGCTGCATCTATTGATATGATCGTATTATATTTATCCTTTATTTTGTTTAGATGATGTATCACATTAATCAATTTGTATATGTTAAACCATCCTTGTGCTTCTAGAACGAAGCCCACTTGATCATGATGTATAATCTTTTTAATGTATTGTTGAATTTGATTTGCTAATATTTTGTTTAGGACTTTTACATCTGTATTTATCGGAGTTATTAATTTGTAGTTGTGTGTGTGTGTGTCTTATCCTTGTCAGGGTTTGGTATCAGGGTAATGTTGGCCTTGAAATTAATTAGGAAGTATTGCCTCTTCTTCAATTTTTTGGAAGAGCTGAAGAAGGATAAATATTAAATCTCTGAATATTTGGTAGAATTCACTAGTGAAGCCATCTGGTCCTGCACTTTCACTTTTTCCAAGGTTTCTGATGTTGTTTCAATTTCCTTATTGTTGATTGGTCTGTTTAGGTTTTCCAGTTCTTCACAATTGAGTCTAGAAAGGTTAAGTATTTTTAAGAATGTGTCAATTTCTTCTAGGTTATTGAATTTGGTGGCATATAGTCTTTCATAATATTCTAGTATGATCCTTTGTATTTCTGTGATATCTGTTGTAACTTCTGTTTCATTTCTGATTGTGTCTTTTTTCTTTTCCTTTAGTGAGCCTAGCCAGGGTTTTGTCAATTTTATTAATCTTTTCAAAGAACCAGCTCTCTATTGCATTAATTTCTTCTGTTATTTTTATTCTGTATTTCATTTAAGTCTACTCTAATTTTTAAGATTTCCTTCCTTCTGCTGACTTTGGGATTCATTTGTACTTCTTTTTCTACATTTTTTTTTTTGCCCTCTTATATTATTAGAGTTCTCCAGAAAAAGAGAATCATTAGAAATTATATCTATGTCTATGTATATCTGTATCTATCATTTATATCTTATTTTCTATCTCTACCTATATCTATCTATGCT
>NW_011888889.1:4191589-4193088 GCF_000151845.1 Pteropus vampyrus | reverse complement strand
TAATTTGATTTTATTAACCAATGACACCTCAATAATTTTTAAAAAGATAAAAAAGATGCTCATTTTGTAAGTTATATAAATGTCTAATCACTATACTGTACACCTGAAACTTATATAATATCGTATGTTAATTGTAATTGAAAAAAATTTTTAATTAAAAATAAAGAAATAAATAAATTTAATAGCGTATACTTTCCTAGAAAGGCAGTTGTTTCAAAAGAAATTTCCAATATAACAGTATGAGTAGAATATAATACCTATTGGTAATTGTTTAATTTTGATATCTATGGTTATATGCCTTATTTAATACTTAATTTTGTGTATTTTTATTGTCTGTTTATCTATATTTGACCAGCTAGTTACCTATTTTGACGTTTTGTTCTTCCAAAAGAAGTATATCTTTTTTCTACGCTATGAATAAATCTGTAAATTAGATTTTAAAAAAAAGTATGGTATTGGCAGAAGAGCAGACACACAGAACAATGGAGCAGAATTGAGAGCCCAGAAATACACCCATAGATATATGGACAAAGAATTTTCGACAAAGGGGCCAAAATCATACAACGAAGAAAATAAAGCTTCCTCAATATTTAGTCTTAGGAAAATTGGAAAGCCACATGTAAAAGACTGAAACTAGGCTGCTATCTGTTACCACAGACCAAAATTGACTCAAAATGGATAAAGGAGCTAAATATAAGACCTGAAACAATAAATTACATAGAAGGAAACAGTTACTAAACTTCTGGATCTTGATTTTAGAGAAGACTGTATGAATTTAATCACAAAGGCAAGGGAAGTGAAAAAACAAAAATAAATGAATAAGATTATATCAAACTAAAAAGCTTCTGCACAGCAAAAGAAATCATCAATAAGACAAAAAAAAAAAACCCAGCCATCTAAATAGAAGATATTTGCAAACAACACCTTCAATAAGGACTAATATCTAAAATATACAGAGAACTCATACAACTTAACAGTAATATAAAAAAATCCAATTAAAAAATGCGCAGAGGAACTGAACAGACACTTCTCCCAAGAAAACATACGAATGGCCAACAGACATATGAAAAGATGCTCAACTTTACTAGCTAGTAGGGAAATGCAAATCAAAACCACAATGAAATGGAACCACCTCACACCTATAAGAATGGCTATCATCAATAAAACAAGTAATAACAAGTGTTGGAGAGGTTGTAGAAGAAAACGAACCCTCGTATACTGCTGGTGGGAATGTAAATTGGTACAGCCACTATGGAAAACAGTATGGAGGTTTCTCAAAAAATTAAGAATAGAATTACCACATGACCCAGCAATCCTTCTTCTGGGTATCTACCTAAAAAATTTGAAAACATTCACCCATAAAGATATATACACCTTGATGTATATTGCAGCATTATTCACAGTGATCAACACATGGAAACTGAAGTGCCCTTCAATAGATGACTGGATAAAGAAGATATGATACACACACACACACACACACACACACACACACACAC
>NW_011888889.1:4188989-4190069 GCF_000151845.1 Pteropus vampyrus | reverse complement strand
AGTATATGTTAGTGGACTCTGAACAAAGATCTCTCTGTTTTCAAAAGAACAGTTGGAGAGGTATAGTGCAGAGGTCATAGGATTTGGAACTAGATAATTTTAAATTTAAATTTCATCTTTGCAATTACTATCCGTGCAACCTTACAAAATTTGCTAAACCTCTCCGATAATCAGTGTCCACATTTATAAAGCAGGTATAATAACAACTAATTTGCAGTTTAATATATAGGTTAAATAAGATCATATATCTGCAGCATAATGTTAAAAATAATATCTGTAATTACTAATTTTAAAAGTTATTTAAGTTAGTTACTGATATTTCTTAAGTTTTACAAAATGTGATTTATAATTTGTTTCCCTCTACAATCAGATACCTCTTAAAGAAGTCTCTGAGATTATTCTGCCTGTCAAGTTCTTAGCAACACCCTGAGTTTTATAGAAGCATCTTATGCAGTTACAAGCATCTTATGCAGTTACAAGCCTATGAAATAATATTGTTCACTGCAACTAAACTTTGAACCAAAAAGCCACTCGGCATCTTTCCAATCTCATAGTGTCAACAAAGACCGTACTCCAGGATTGCTGAAACCAGCCACAGAAGCCCTAAACCCTCACATCTGCTCACTTACAAGCATAATTGATCCACTGTCTCTTTCTTCTCCAGGCTTTTATAACCTGTAGCTCTGCACCCTGTACTGCTGTTATCTAAGAATTTCTCTTTCATCTAGATAACTAAGCACCTGATATTCTTAGCAATTTGGATATCTGCAGGGGAACACTGTGTCATAGGCCAAAGAACTTTGAAGAATAATATCCAACTCCAGTTAATATTTGCTCACCAACTACATAAGTAAGGAAAACACTAGTGAGGACCTGGAGATACACTAATACCACAGAGAAGGTATAAAGAAAACTGAGTGATTGCTTAATACCTACCCACAATAAGTAAAAGTTAAACCTTGACAGGAAAGAATTACCTGTTAGTTCCATATAACCTTAGTTTCATATACCCTCTGAAAAGAAGACTTTATATATTGAAATTAATTTGTATATTATAAATGAGTAAAAATAGAGAGTTGG
>NW_011888889.1:4188612-4188939 GCF_000151845.1 Pteropus vampyrus | reverse complement strand
ATTTGTAACAACATGGATGGATCTTGAGATAATCATGCTAAGCAAAATAAGTCAGACAGAAAAAGCTGACAACCGTAGGATTTCACTCATATGTAGGATATAAAACTGAGAGTAACAAACAAACAAGACAAACAAAACCTCAAAGACACAGACAACAGTTTTGTGGTTACCAGACAGGAGGAGGGAAGGGGAGAAGGTAGATAACGGTAAAGGGGGCAAATATATGGTGACGGAAGGAAATTCGTTTTTGAGTGGTGAACATACAACGCAATATACATGACGTATTATTGAATTGTACACTTGAAATCTATATAATTATATTAACCA
>NW_011888889.1:4180540-4182382 GCF_000151845.1 Pteropus vampyrus | reverse complement strand
TACACAGGATGAATATATAACCCTTCCATATATTCTACAGGAAAAAAATATTGAGCAACAATAAAGTATCAGTTGTACCTAAAACAATTAAGCAGAAGACATAAAATTACAATTTTCTAAGAGACTTAGTAAATAAATGCATTTTATGGCATGACAAAAGCTAACTGATGTGACAAGAGAAGGTATAAGGAGAAACTCTTGGTAAAGATCAGTCACCAACTTTGTTCAGTCAAAATTCTGCCCATATCTTAGCCTGCAAAAAGTAAAATCAAAGCAAAAAATATAAGAAAAATATTTAAAAGAGGCATTTAATCTTGGAGGAGATAAGATGCCAGGTGCATCAATATCATCTTCACCAATCATTTATTGATCAACTCATGTACAATATTCATATTTTTAAGAAATCCCATTAAATATGAAAAAATAAAAATTATTATAAGACTTACTTGTAGTATAGTATAACAGGGTGGTATGTAATTTTGGAGAAATGTGATTTAAAAAATATATTTATTTATTCATTTATTAGCTATTTTTCCTGAGTGATGAGCTTTTTAAGATTGAGACTATATTCCAAAATTTTAGCCCAGCATGTAACAAAATCCCTGGCTTATACAAATTAAATAAATGTTTTACCAGAAAAATAATAATAGATGGTCTATTTTGAATAACAGAATTTCATTAAGCTCAAATTGATTTAATATAAGAGAAAGTTTTACAGAGAATAGACTAGAAAAAGAAATATTTTGAGAATATACGTTCTTTCAAAGGCCATGTTTGAAAAACCATTTGCTTAACAATAGAAAAGTTCAGAGTTATATAAATTCTATCATATGGTATTTCATTTTTAAACACTTATTTTAGTCTTCCTTCATAGTACTTTGATGCTTCCCCTGTCAATATGTTGAAACATCTTCCCAAGGTGAGGCTTTGATTTACTCTGCCCAATGGGATAATGAAATATGGCTGAAGTGACAGTGCACAAATTCTAGACAATATTTCACACTCTTAGAATTCCCCTGCAGCCACATAAGGAAGTCCAGGCTAGGTCACTGAATCATAGAATGTAACCATGTTTTTGTTTTACATATAGTTTGCTTAGTTCTAGACCAAATTAAGTTTAAATAATAAAAAAAGCTATTGTTCATCAGTCTAGAAAGTGGTTTTAGTGGACCCAGGAAAAAAGAAAAACATCATTACTAGATGATTAACGTCACATTTTCTCAACTTTACTATTAGTCACTATCAATTTGAATCAAGCCTTTTAGGAGAAGAAAGTGAATAATTTAACTAGCAAGACAGAAGACTGTGACTAAGAATGCAGGTTGAAAAGAGCATCCCAGTTGCAAGGGAATGAAAACTAAAACAATAATTCATAAAGATCTATGCACTCCTATGTTCATGGCAGCACAACTTACAATAGCCAAGATATGGAAGCAACCTAAATGCCCATCAACAGATGTTTGGATAAAAAAGTTATGATTCATATCTACAATGGAATATTACTCGGACATTAAAAAAATGAAATCCTACCATTTGCAAAGACATTTGCAAATGTCTAGAGGTTATAACCTCTAGAGGACCTAGAGGTTATTATGCTGAGTGAAACAAGTCAGACAGAGAAAGACAAAGATCATATGATTTCACTTATATGTGGAATCTAAGAAACAAAAAGAATGAAGTAATCAAAAACAAACTCACAAATATAGAGGACAATCTGGTGATGGCCAAAGGAGAGGGGGTTTAGGGGGCTAGGAGAATGGGGTAAAGGTCAAATATGTACAAATTAGTAGTTGATGGATGGTCATGGGGATGGGGAGCACAGCATAGAGAATACAGTTAGCA
>NW_011888889.1:4176671-4179030 GCF_000151845.1 Pteropus vampyrus | reverse complement strand
TAAATAAAATAAAATAAAATAAAATATAAAATAAATAGTAAATCTCAAACCCACCTCTATTTTCTAGCAGAAATATTTTAGCACTATTCTCTTTATTTTCAATGAAATGTTATTACAAATCTTAGTATACATGTTATACATAAATGGAGCTACTACAGTCACAGTAGAGGAAAGGAGGTGTCAACAAGTGGTCCCTGCACATCTAACAGCCTCAGTTTGGCTCTGAGATATCTCTGCACTCCTTCTGCAAGGCACTGTGAAAACCACTGAAGATTCAAGAGCAGAGACTCTATTTAATTTATAGTTAGATTCTTCTTCACTATCAGAACAGTGCTGCATGACATAGACCTTTGGTTGATATTTGATAAGTGAATAAATGAGTAGGGAAAAGCTAGAGAACAACGTGATAGTAAGTAAAAAAGTCCAAATAGTGGAATCCCAATTTTACTTGCTACATGTAGACTTTTGTTCTGCTTTCATTTTGTATTATATGATTTCTGAAAATAAGATTGTAGTCCAATAAACAGTGTATTTTATTAAGCACTAAAACCTATATGATAGAAAAGAACAGGCAGAGAAAGAGAGTACATGATTTTTAACTATGCCTACTTTTGCATTATAAGGATTTATCCCATATGGTGACATTTCTGATTTTATAAGACCCTTTGACATATGATCTTCTAATGTTCTATAAAGGAAAACGTTGAAGAAGACACTGTGTTCTTCCAATGATTGACCTATTTAACAGAATTTATTTAGACACTTTATGAAGTGCAATAATTGTTTCTACTGATTGAGCTTTCGTATAGCGCCCTATAGTGATAATGAATTGAAAGAGTTCTTCCTTTTAATTGCTTGCCTTAACATCAAAATGACTTAAGCATTGTGAGCAACAGGAAAAGAGAAACAATGTCTTTATTTAAAAATATTTCTCCAAATCTAAAATTTTATTTTGATTATTTAAGGAAGCCTTTGTAAAAAAAAATAGTAATCATAACTTCCAGTTAAAATCATGTAGTTTTTTGGCTATAACCTCATATCACTTAGCATCCTTTCCCTATCAGGATCCAGAACCAAGCTGCTGGTAGTCACCAGTTCCCACCAAACACACACGCTACTAACATCAAGAAATTCCTGAGCATGGTTTACTGTTTTTGTAACATGGCATACCCACTTGGGAGGGTAGAAATGGAACAGAACTGGACTGATCATTCATAGACTCCCACTTTGGCAACTGTTCATGGTACTTGTCAATTCCTAATGGAGTGTTCATTTAACAGAACAAAGCCAAAAACATTTCTCACAACCAGGTGAATATCCAGAAATGTAATTGGCAGCATGATGGATTTTAAGTCTTGACATTATACACAGATGTAGATATCAGGTGCTTGGACCCTCTCTGATACATATGTGAACACACACACACACACACACACACACACACACCAGTCACTTGGTAGGTAGAAATAAGTCACTAAGAAAATAGCAAAGATAAATCTACCAAATAAAACAAATTCCTAATAAGGAATGAAGTGTAGCAGAAAAACCTCAGGGAGCAAAGGGAAAACAGATGGAGAAAGGAATGATGATAATAATGATAATGACAAGGATGTGAATAAAAACTAATGAGAATAATAATGAATGTTCCTTTATATGATATATCTCATGTAAGGAACTCACAAGGGCTTACCATACAAAAAACAGATTGCAGATTAACAATTCTTCATGTGAGAAAACTTGGTGAATAACAGTAAAAAGAAGCACAGCATATAGGACAGAAAGATGAGAAGAAAAGAACATATCTTAGAAAGGTAGAGAAAGGCAACATGGGTTGTAAGTTTGAAAGCAACATCTACATTTATTTAGCAGTGCTTGGAGAAAAAAGAATTGACCATTGAAACAATTCAATAGCTCCCACTTCTTGCTGAAAAAAAAAAAAAAATCAAATTTCCTTCCATAAGCTGCAACTCAATGAGTAGGTACACATTAGCCATAATAAACTATCTGTGGTTTCCTAAACACACCAGGCTCCTTCATGGCTTCATGGCTTTGTATTCCTTCATGCTCTTTCTTCCAAAGTTCACATGGTCAATAACCACTCTGTAGATCAGGATCAACAAAACTTTTTTGTAAAGGGCCAGACAGTAAATACTTTAGGCTTTACAGGCTACACAAACTCCTTTTCAACCACTCAACTGTGTTATACTATTGAGGCAGCTGTCAATAACACATTAAAAAAATGAGTGTGGCTGTGTTCCAATAAAACTCTATTAAGGCCACCAAAGTTTAAATTTCATGTATTTCACATGTCAAAAAACGTGAAAAACATTCTCAGGTAGTAAGCAGGTTGTAGGCCATT
>NW_011888889.1:4174457-4176621 GCF_000151845.1 Pteropus vampyrus | reverse complement strand
ACACACACACACACACACACACACACACACCAGTCACTTGGTAGGTAGAAATAAGTCACTAAGAAAATAGCAAAGATAAATCTACCAAATAAAACAAATTCCTAATAAGGAATGAAGTGTAGCAGAAAAACCTCAGGGAGCAAAGGGAAAACAGATGGAGAAAGGAATGATGATAATAATGATAATGACAAGGATGTGAATAAAAACTAATGAGAATAATAATGAATGTTCCTTTATATGATATATCTCATGTAAGGAACTCACAAGGGCTTACCATACAAAAAACAGATTGCAGATTAACAATTCTTCATGTGAGAAAACTTGGTGAATAACAGTAAAAAGAAGCACAGCATATAGGACAGAAAGATGAGAAGAAAAGAACATATCTTAGAAAGGTAGAGAAAGGCAACATGGGTTGTAAGTTTGAAAGCAACATCTACATTTATTTAGCAGTGCTTGGAGAAAAAAGAATTGACCATTGAAACAATTCAATAGCTCCCACTTCTTGCTGAAAAAAAAAAAAAAATCAAATTTCCTTCCATAAGCTGCAACTCAATGAGTAGGTACACATTAGCCATAATAAACTATCTGTGGTTTCCTAAACACACCAGGCTCCTTCATGGCTTCATGGCTTTGTATTCCTTCATGCTCTTTCTTCCAAAGTTCACTTGGTCAATAACCACTCTGTAGATCAGGATCAACAAAACTTTTTTGTAAAGGGCCAGATAGTAAATACTTTAGGCTTTACAGGCTACACAAACTCCTTTTCAACCACTCAACTGTGTTATATTATTGAGGCAGCTGTCAATAACACATTAAAAAAATGAGTGTGGCTGTGTTCCAATAAAACTCTATTAAGGCCACCAAAGTTTAAATTTCATGTATTTCACATGTCAAAAAACGTGAAAAACATTCTCAGGTAGTAAGCAGGTTGTAGGCCATTGTTTGCTGATTACTATTCTAAACAAATATCATTGCGTTGTGAAATTGTCTCACATTCCATGCGCAGGGACTCCTTTGCCTTCTTTCAAAGCATTTAGTTTATAATATGTCATTGTTTATATTACTTGCCTTCAAATCTACCATTTCTTCCAAACTGTAAACTCTTTGAAAAAGTCAACTACTGCAATTAAGTAGTAGTTAAGAACATAGATTTTGGAGCCAGATCTACTAGATTTGAGTCCAAGTTTCAGCAGTTAAGCTCTCTGTGCCTCAGATTTACTCATTTCTTAAAAACAAAATGAAAATAATTGTCCATGTAGCACGGAATTGTTTGGGAGCAGGTTTAAAAAATAGTTTCTATAGTTCATGATGTAAACTCAGATTTGATAAAAGAGTTCTTATTAACTGGTAGTGGCAAGTGAGAACTTTTTGAAAAATTATAGTAGGCAAATTTTTATTGTCTAATAAAGAACCTGACACAGTAAGTAGTTTTTGTATTGGATAAATGCTTTTTTAAATTTAATTATTTCATATTCTTTCCCCCAGTGGTCAGTATATTTGAGGAGCCAGGGGTAGAGAAGTAAACCCATGTACAATTTACACAGTAAGTTAAATATTATAAAGCACAAAATGCTATATGTATGGCATTTTTATGTTCTCACAAATGTTTGAGTGAGCACAGATGTCCTTTTTTTATTCACTCATTCAGGATACTTCCACTGAATCTATATTCTGTGCCAAGATGTGATGTTAAAATGAGGAATAAAATGTAATATCTGCCACCAAAAAGTTCATAGTTCTGCAGTTGAAACAGGCTCACAAACTAATGGTATCAACATAATCCAAACAATGCCATATTAAAGGCAGAGGAAATGAGCATGTGCACAATATACCCGGGGAATCAACAGAACTCATCAAAACAAACAAACCACCTTTAAAAATAAATAAGTTGATAATTGAATGAAGTATTGAAGATAAATAGAATTTGTCGGACTGACAGATGAATTTTCCAGAAAGAGAAACAACTTCTACATGACTGCAAGTGCATTCAATAGCTTAGATTTTTCAGATAAAAACAAAAACAAGCAACCAAACAAAAAACAGTTTGCAAGAGAGGTCAAAATGAAGTTGAAAGTTAGTTTCTAATCATGGAATGTATGGTGTGGCATATATTGGACTGCAAATGAAAAATGAAAACATACTTTGTGAGATCAGACCTTAT
>NW_011888889.1:4170224-4173522 GCF_000151845.1 Pteropus vampyrus | reverse complement strand
AATATAAAATGAATTATATATATATTAGATACAAGCAGGAAGATTTAGATGTTTCTTTTGAAACTCAAGAGTAATGAGTATAATATCACAAAGTTAGGAAATTTGAAAATTAAGCCAACCAAGTTTATCTTCATAAACTAAAGTAAATTTTATGTGGCTGAAAACACACCTTTTACTTGGCCATTCAATTAAATATGGCAAAAGTCTGACTTTTGCTGTTTTAGAATTACCATACCAATATTTCAATTTTTCAGGTCACATCAAATGTGTCAACTCAATATAAATATCTGAGTTAAATCTAATATTGTTTTTACTTCTATGAACATAATAAAAAATTGATTCATTATTGATATATGTATTTTAAATGATTCATTATGATATATAATTAAATAATATATCACTATTTAAATTCTCATTCAATAAGTTGTCTAAATATGTTTGCAATCAAATAAATTTATGAAGCAGTGACACATTCTACTCTTTTCATAAAGATAGATAGGTTCAAGAAAAACATAAACATCATATTTCATTACTTAGAGAGAAAAGGCTCTTCTTATTTCAAACTAAGAATATATTAAATTATTTTTGCTGGAAAGTTTTTCATGCCAGTGGTTTCAACTTGAATCAACATATTATTGTCATAATTGGGAATATTTTAACATCTTAATTATATAATAGTTGATTTCATATGATGTATTAATAATATTTAAAAAGTTTAATAGGACATAAATATTTGCTTAATTTTTATCCAATCTTACCAAAAAAAAAATACATCCGACTTGTAATATTTCAAACACATGATGGACTTTTCTATGTACCCTAAAGTTTTTCGGGACCCTAACTTCTTCACATTTTCCCTTGCAAGTTTTCACATGCATTATTGACTCTTATTTGCCCTCTATGCCCAGCCCTGAACACAAAACAAAGGAAAAAAACAAAATCCCTTTTTTCTTGCTTTTGGATTTCTATCAAGATTAATGATACCATTATATATCCAGATGGGAGAAGCTAAGCCACATGATCAACATTTCAAACTCTTCTGGCCACCTACTTCCTTCCATTCAGGAGACAGAGTTCACATTCTTTTCAAAAAGAGTCATGCACTTCCACTGTAACAGAAACATGTTTTAGAAAAAAACACAATGATAAAAATCAAATTACTCCTAACCTTTCTCATTTAAGGCCACAATGCATCCTTTCAACCTCTGAGCAAAGGGAGAAAACACCACTATACAAAGCTTTATGACTAACATGGTGAGAGAGGGTCCATAAATCTAGGTCAGCAGCTCCCCTTAAACAAGAAAGAAAGAGAACACTCCACACTCAATTGCCTCAATTTCTCTAAAAATTGGATAAGAGCAAGAAAGGAAGGTAGAATTTAATAATTATTTTAAATAACTGACAGTATTAATTGAAACTGTCAACTGAAGATTAATCTCACTCTCTCCTAGATTATTCCTTCTCTTATTGTAGTCAAAGTTAAAATAGCATGACCCTAGTGAGCATATAAGCTTCATGACCATCTCCAAAGGAAAGAATATTTTCACCAATTAGTCTGCAAAACAACTACATTTTACAGGTTAACTTAAAAAGCTGGCTCAACATTTTTGCTGAAACTGTATTTTGGTCTTACAGTTGCTTTTTTTATTTAGCATTAATTTCTATATATTTTGTACAAGTTGAAAGCAAGAACTGATTGAAAACCACTTCTCATTTTCAGTCAGAGATACATGGTCCTGGAATAGGATTTCTTCACACTTTACCACAACATCTCCACATCCCATCAAAGTCTCAGATCTATTGCTATCTCCTTCATATATCCTGGCTATCTTCCATGCTCCTTTATTATTGTTCTCATTCAGATACTCTCTTTATTTTACCTCAACTATTGCCATTGCATCCTAGATAGTTTCTCTTCCTTTTCGCATCTACTTCAACATTTACCCCTCATAATGCAGATGTACTGATTCTTCTAAGTCAGGTGAGATCACTCTCCTTCCCAGAAACCTCATTGTAGTTCATTTTCTTTAGCATGACTTACACAGACCTGTGTAATCAGCCTGCAAAGGTGGCTCTAGGTTTTTTTCTAATAGATTTCTCCCCAAACTTTCTGCTCTGGTCAACTAACAACCTACCAACCCTCAAATATTCCCCTGACTCTATGTTTTTATTAGTCAAGTAACAACTCTCAAAATAGAATGTTCCCATTCTTGTTTTCTAACACTTCTCATCATTAAAATCTGAACTGAAATGCTATAACCTTCATAAAGCTATTTATAATCTTGCCAGAAGAAAGGGCACCTTCATCTTTACCCCTATGTAATGTTTAATATCATGTGTTAAATTGGATGGGCCACGGTGCCCAGATATGTGGTCAAACATTATTCTAAATGTTTCTGTGATGGTATTTTTAGATGAGAATAACATTTTTAAAAAATATCCTGATGCTTATACATTCTAATCATGTGTTCTTAGACAAGTTACTTAACTCTCATGAGCCTAAAATTCTACAAACTTGTTAGATTCTTATGAGCTTGAACTGAGATATATGTATTTAAGTGTCTAGAGTGGTCTTCATCACAAAAAAAGATTTTCAACAAATTTAATTTTCCAAGATTAACATTTAAATTGGTGAACACTGAGTAAGTAGACTGTCCTCTATAATGTGAATGGGCCTCATTCAATCAGTTGAAGGTCTTAGTAGAATAAAAGACTGACCTTTTCAAAGTAAGAGGGACTGTTGCAGTCTGACAGCCTCCAGACTTGAACTCCAGCATTGGCTCATCTCTGGGTCTCAGCCTACTGAGGCAATCTGCAGATTTTGGATTTGCCAGCCTCTATAACTGTATGAGCGAATTCCTTAAGATAAATCATATATACACACACATCCTATTGTTTTCCCCCTCCATAATATGCTGCTGCCATTTAGAACTTAGTTCATACTTCCTTCAATTAAGGTTGTCCATGCTTTGCTCCTCTACTAGATGATAAATCCAGTGGAATAGAAACCCCATTTTACTGCCTTTACGGGTATCCCCACAAAACTGATAGGAACTCGCCAAGTGTTTAATTAACTGAACCAATCCATACAGTCTTCAAAAACTTTAGAAGGATATCTGTATTAAAATTAATAATATGACTATTTTTCCCTTGTCTTAGAAGTCCTCATCAACTCCAGGTGTTTTGCATCACTCTGGCTATGGCTCTGTGCAAAGTATTAAAAAATCACTAGATTGCATTAATTGAATCAATGATCCTCATTAGCACAAGGCAATACATGTAAGCCAACATAAATGAG
>NW_011888889.1:4164960-4169659 GCF_000151845.1 Pteropus vampyrus | reverse complement strand
AAATTCTACAAACTTGTTAGATTCTTATGAGCTTGAACTGAGATATATGTATTTAAGTGTCTAGAGTGGTCTTCATCACAAAAAAAGATTTTCAACAAATTTAATTTTCCAAGATTAACATTTAAATTGGTGAACACTGAGTAAGTAGACTGTCCTCTATAATGTGAATGGGCCTCATTCAATCAATTGAAGGTCTTAGTAGAATAAAAGACTGACCTTCTCAAAGTAAGAGGGACTGTTGCAGCCTGACAGCCTCCAGACTTGAACTCCAGCATTGGCTCATCTCTCGGTCTCAGCCTACTGAGGCAATCTGCAGATTTTGGATTTGCCAGCCTCTATAACTGTATGAGCGAATTCCTTAAGATAAATCATATGTACACACACATCCTATTGCTTTCCCCCCTCCATAATATGCTGCTGCCATTTAGAACTTAGTTCATACTTCCTTCAATTAAGGTTGTCCATGCTTCGCTCCTCTACTAGATGATAAATCCAGTGGAATAGAAACCCCATTTTACTGCCTTTACGGGTATCCCCACAAAACTGATAGGAATTCACCAAGTGTTTAATTAACTGAACCAATCCATACAGTCTTCAAAAACTTTAAAAGGATATCTGTATTAAAATGAATAATATGACTATTTTCCCTTGTCTTAGAAGTCCTCATCAACTCCAGGTGTTTTGCATCACTCTGGCTATGACTCTGTGCAAAGTATTAAAAAATCACTAGATTGCATTAATTGAATCAATGATCCTCATTAGCACAAGGCAATACATGTAAGCCAACATAAATGAGTATCACTATCCTTTCAATCTCTTGTCTAATCTCTTATTATCCTTACTGTTTTGTTCCTTGATTATGACTTTAATCAGTTGATTATCTATTAAGCACTCATTTATTACCTTACATTTAGCTACTGGTTATACTAAGGACCTTTGAGGGTTTTACTCTGACAGTCTAAGAAAATCATCATTGTAGTGACTTTGACTGAAACTCCACATGAAAAAAAAATGCTTATAAGAAAAAACATTTAAAAATGTAAACAATGTTCACAATTATAATGTACTAAATTGTGAAGACAACTGCACTACAAAGATGCGAAAAAAAGTAATAGACCTCAGCTTGTTACATCTTCAGTAGGGTCCAGTGCTTCTCAAACATGACTGTATATAAATCCCCTGAAGATCTTGTTAAAATGCAGATTCTGACTAAGTTGGCTTAGGGTATGGTCTGAGATTCCACCTTTCTAATGAGCTCCCTGGTGAAGCTTTGCACTATTCCCAGACCACACTTTGAGTAGCAAGGGTTGAGATTGTATAGTCCAGGACCAAAATCATTCAGTAAGGTGGCTTCTACTTCTAAGTAGTAATGTCAAGCAATTGGAGATTTCTTGTTCCACACATTTTTATTCGTAGGAAAAATTTCCTATGACCTATCACACTGAATTATTCACTTAGCCAATTATTTTCCTATGTTTTCTTCTGTGTATGACAGTGTGCTAGGTAGTGGGTCAGAATGTGTGTGTGTGAGTGTGTGCGTGTGTAGCAGAGAAGAGAATAACGTTCATGAGGATGAGTATACAAAAAATATGGGCTCTGCCTTCATACTGATTATAATCAATCAGTTAAACATATCATCAAAAGACTTAACCATATAATTATGCACACAGAGAACATAAGTATCTGAAGCTAAGTAGAGAAGTATGTATGGAGTGAGTTTAGTTATATGCAAAATGAGAGAAGATTTTATATAGTTTCTGAAAGAATGAAGAAGACAGATTGTCAAATAGGCAAAATTTTGCAGTCAGAAATGGTTATTGAGTATTAGTGGAAGTGACATATACAAAATTTGAAGAATGCTGATGAGCACAGATTATCTCCATTGTGATAAAGACTGAAATAGGTGCAAATATAATTTCAACATATTAAAAAAAAAAAAAACAGATGGTGCAGGAAGTAGGAAAAAGAATATGGACTCTTTTTCTATGGGCTTTCCCCAGGTAAATAAGTCCATCATGGAAGAACAGAAACATTATCATGTGTATACAAAATATCATTAAGAGATGCGTACAGAAAAAAGTTGAAGCATTTAAAATTTGATAGATGGTGGAACTGGAGGAGAAAGTGAACTAAGAGTTTTTTATTTAAAAAATTAATATGGTAGATTAAGGCTCACTTTATGCTTTTCAGTTTACTTTTGAAAGATAATATATAAAAGGTATCAATGGCTATACTGTTTATTTTGTCAAAATGCTGAAATAAATTAAATATCAAGTTTATAGTAACTAGTAGATTAACCTCAGAAGAGTTGATAACAATTATTTGATGTGCACACTGGAGAAAAGGTAGTGGAATAAAATTAAATTTTTACTTTACTAAATGGTATCCAAATGTTTAGACCACTTTGGAGCAAGCCAGATGCAATCCAGCATTATGTCTATGAGGAGGAAGCTGTGTGTTCCAAGTGTGGCAAATCTCTGCAGTGAACATATTCTATATCAGATTAGGTCACTGTGAACTAAATTTAGCAAATGCTTAAGGATGTAGCATTTGAAATACATGGGAAAATGTGTCAGTGTTTTCTACACAGTTCAGGGAGAGTGTTTTAAATGTGTCATTTTAAATGACTAATGCAAACAATTCAACCAATATCCCAGCTTAATTTAAGAATATTAAATTTTCTTTTCTTAATATATTTTATAGAATTTTTTTCTCTTCTAGTAGAAAAACCAATCAAGCATTATTTATCTAGAATTAATCCATCCTGAGAATCTAGAGTTACAATAAAACTTTCATGGCTTAGACATGAATTAGAACAGTAAAATAAGAAATATAACATAGTTTCAGAAACCATAATAGTTAGCAATGTTGTAATTACAGATAGGACACGTTAATAATATTGATGACTTACATTTAATTTTCAAAGGAAACACTGGGATAACAGAGAATGTGTCAGTGTTTTCTACACAGTTCAGGGAGAAAGAAGTGTTTTGATTGTAAATAACTAATGCAAACAATTCAACCAATACCACAGCTTAATTTAAGAATAGTAAATTTTATTTTTTAATATATTTTATAGAATTTTTTCCTCTTCTAGTAGAAAATCTAATCCAAGATTGTGTACTGAATTTAGTCGTCCTGTATTTTTAATCTTATATATTCTGAAATGCTTCATTAGCCTTTTAATAATTGCAATGGTACATAAGACGCATGCATATCCATGTACACAGGAAATATATATGCTAAACTATTAAGTGGGCATGCAGTTTACTTTCAAATGGTTCAGGAAAAAAGTATGCACTGTGAGGAAGAAAGAGAAGGAGGGAGATGGTGGGGGAAATAAAGCCAAATGCAGCAAAATATTGATTGAATTTGAATAAAGGATAACAAAGTTCTTTATACTTATCTTACAACTTTTCTTATGTTTGAAATTATTTCAAAATAAAAAAAAATAAATGGGAACAAGAAAAATTTTATAAATCTTTAGAAATCATATTAGATAATATGGATTCTTGGGGAGTTCAGGAACACAGAATTAAAGTTGAGAAGTTGACAAGTTTCTAGAGCAAGATTTCTCAAGGGAGGATGCTGGTCACTCGAGGGCTTGAATGGGTTTGATTATGTCCATGAACTTTTTAAAAATTTATGTACACATTTGTGAAAGAACTTTTTTACTTGGAGTTTTCGTCACAAAGAAATATGTGGCCCCAAAAAGCTTAGAAATTACTGTATTAACTTCTGTTAATCAAAAGACACCTTAAAAAAACAAAAGATAGAAAACAAACTAGGAGAAGAAATTCTAAACATGTAAATAAAAAAAGACTAAAACTAAAAATATATAAAACCTGTAAATCAATACAAAAACAATGATCTAATAAAAAATGACAAAAGACGTCAACTTATATTTCAAAGAGGAAACACATGGCCAATAAATATTCAAAGAGCTATTACACCCTCATTAGCAATCAGAGAAGTGCAGATCAAGACGACCATATCGTTTATACACATTTGATTAACATAAAGAAAAAAGACCAAGTATTGAAGAGGATATGGATTAACAGTATTCTATATAATACTGGGAGTATAAAGTTATCTAATCATTTTTAAAAACTCATTAGCATTCTCTTATGAAGATAAGGAGTCACACAGTCCACGATCCAGCAATTCTAGACATTTATCCAAGAGAAATTCTTACATGCAGATACAAGGAAACATGTTCATGACTGTCCACACTAATACTGTCAACATCAAAAAAAACCCACAACTGAATACAACTCAAGTGCCATGTGAAATCATACTATATACATATATACACACGCCCCTCTAGTTCCTGGCACAGAGTTCCCTAAATTCTTGTAATTTCCTAAGTGACCAAGTACTAGGAACGTCTTTTTTTCCTACTATATTTGTTCTTTGATTCTGGTTCCTGACACAGAGCTCCCAAAACACTTGAATTTCCTGGGCGATAGAAGAATCTTCCATTTTAATGAGGTTACTTTTCCTGGGCTCCTAGATAGCTTCAGGTTGGGAGCTGGTCACCAGAAAGACTAAGCCATGTTCAAAAGTTTAAAACTTTCGGACCCACCACCCTCTCCTGAGAACGAATGTATGAAGTGCTGGAGACTGAGTTAGCAATTGATCATGACTACATGACAAAGCCTCCTAAAAATTCCCAAAGTATGAGATTCAGAGCTCCCAG
>NW_011888889.1:4160679-4164910 GCF_000151845.1 Pteropus vampyrus | reverse complement strand
CATACTATATACATATATACACACGCCCCTCTAGTTCCTGGCACAGAGTTCCCTAAATTCTTGTAATTTCCTAAGTGACCAAGTACTAGGAACGTCTTTTTTTCCTACTATATTTGTTCTTTGATTCTGGTTCCTGACACAGAGCTCCCAAAACACTTGAATTTCCTGGGCGATAGAAGAATCTTCCATTTTAATGAGGTTACTTTTCCTGGGCTCCTAGATAGCTTCAGGTTGGGAGCTGGTCACCAGAAAGACTAAGCCATGTTCAAAAGTTTAAAACTTTCGGACCCACCACCCTCTCCTGAGAACGAATGTATGAAGTGCTGGAGACTGAGTTAGCAATTGATCATGACTACATGACAAAGCCTCCTAAAAATTCCCAAAGTATGAGATTCAGAGCTCCCAGATTGGTGAACATGTAGAAGTGTTGTGAGAACGGCAGGATTGACGAGGGCACAGAAGCTCCATACCCCCTCCCACATACTTTGCCCTCTATGTATCTCTTCCATCTTGCTGTTTCTGAGTTACATCATTTTATAATAAAGTGGTAATCTAGTAAGTAAACTGTTTTTCTGTAAGTTGTTCCAACAAATTAATAGAATCTGAGGAGGACTGCAGAACTTCTGACTGATAGCCAGTTAGAAGCACACATAACAACCTGGACTTGTGATTGACATCAGAAGTGAAGCAAGAGGAAGTCTTGTGAGACTAAGTTCTTAACCTCTGGCATTGAATATAATATCTAGGTAGATAGTGTCAGAATTGAGTTAACTTGTAGGATATCCAGCTGGTGGTGTAGAATTACTTGACATGTGAAAAACCCACACACCTCGTATCGGAAGTGAAGTGTAGTAGAGTAGTATGAGAGCAAAGGAAACAGGAAAAAATGTGTTTTTATCCTATATGTCCCAATATCCAAGATAACTGTAATAAGTAGCTTCTAAAATGACCCACATGATCCTTGCCTCCTGGTATCCATGCCTTTAGGTAGTCTGCTCACATACTGAATTACAGTCACCTATATAACCAATAGACTATTGCTAGAGTAATGATACATGACGTCTCAGTTAGAACATTAATAACACTACAACTTTTGCCTTGATCTCTTAGATAGCTTGCTCTAGAAAATATCAGCTACCATGTTGTAAGAGCACTCAAGTCTCTCCATTTAGAGGCCGGCATGAAGAAGAATCGATTTGCCAGCACCAACTTATCAAACACAACGAAGCTAATTTGGAAGTGAGTTAACCAATCCCAGTGAAGCCCTCAGATGAGTATAACTCAGCTGAGATTAACTCTAAAATCATGAGACCTTGAGCTTAGCTTTCCAACTGAGTTGCTCTCAAATTCTTGACCCATAAAAACAGTATATAATAAATGATTGTTTTAATCCACTAAGTTTTAGAAGTACTTGTAAGCAGAAATACTTAATACAAAATATTTTTATAAATTTCAAAATCAACCAAAACTAAATAAAATATTGCTAAACATACATACATAGTCTATAAAACTAATTTAAAAGCAGTGGAATGAACCACAGAAAATTAAGAATAATGTTTACTTTGTGTGGGCAAAGGAAAAGGGATTGAATTGTAAAGGAACATAAAAATAGATGAAAATTATTAGTGATGTTCTAATGCCCGGTTGGGTATTGTTTTCATAGATGACCATTAAATTACTAATGATTGCATTCATTTTTTTAAATACATGGACCAACAATTACAGTGTTTCCACATCACAGATTATAGTTAATTGAATTCTGTGAATCTAAGATCCACTGAGAATTTTTGAGGGACATGGTAGGGATAAAGAACCATTGCTCTAGAGCCAGAATGCCTTCCCAACTTCTGTAAGATATAATCTGTCAGAGGTTGGCTATTCATAAAAGAAAATGAACAGGAAATAATATAGTCCCTAAGTTTTTCCTGAGATAGAAATATATTGAGTCGAGAATTTAAAATGACCCATAATTTAACATCTATTTTTACTCTTCTCTAGTGTCTATTAGATCTAGAAAAAAAAGAAAAAAGAAAATGGAAACACTTCTTGAAATAAAGAAGAGAAGCCTGGTCCTCAGCAAGGGCTATGGTGGTGAAGGGATGGAAAGAATCTAGGTCCAAGATGGAGCTACTCCTGCCCAGGATGCTATGTCAGCAAATGGAAACTTAGGTAACTTTCTTTTTACAACCATGTAACTTTCTTTTTTGCCTTTGAAGTCTTTAATTGTCACTTTTCTGTATTTGTCTTTGAAGTCTTTAATTGTCACTTTGGTTACATGAATATTTTTTGACAAACTTTCCAAAAATTAAATTCTACAGGAAGTCTTCTTGATTTTGAACTAATTTTGGAATTTTCCAAAGGTCCCTGAAACATCTCAATAGATTTGTTCTCTATCCTTATAAAAAGAAAAATGGTTAACTAGCTTGTCTTATTTGATATGTTAAATTATATAAAAAGCATTGTCAAATAAAAAGTGATGTTTAACCTTCTTAGGTTATTTGTATGTGTACATGTTATTTACATAAGCATTCCAGAAATCACATAAAATTCCCAAATATCCAACATGTCCTGCTATATTATTATGAGTCATTATTCCGGTTATTTTAAAATGTTGTTTATTATAGAAATAGCCAAATTTCCTTGCTAATTCATTATAATAAACTCATTAAATCTTTAACCATTGGTTTTTACGTCTTTTGTCATTTATGAACAATTACTGTTTTCCTCTGATGCTTTTGCAAAATTGATATTAACGGAAAGGATCCTACAAAGTACTCTTGACTGCTGATGTTACTGCCAAAGTCAAGGTGTCAAACCATGGGTGCATATTTCACAACTGAAGAAGGCTTCACTTGACATCTGGTCCTGTATAAACTCAGAAAACCTTAAAATCAAATTGACTAGGAAGAAAAGTAGCTGACATCAGGGTAAACTGTTTCCTCCCAAGATGTTGGCCTCGTAACATTTCTTTCTATTCCCCCTTCACTCCCTGACCGTTCTTTTCTTAATTCTTATATCATGAAGATCTTTGCCCATATTTTGAGCTGTCCTGGCCTGAAATGGTGATGCTATTGTTCTCATATCTTGGGTCACTGCAAAGGAGCATAATCTAATTTCCAACCAACTGTTGGAATTGCTATGATGCCGGCGATACCTGTAGATCTGCCCATTGCAAACTTCTTTCCTATTTTCAGCGACAAGATTTTCTGAAACAAGCCCACTGGAGAAACATTTCTGGGAATGTGGATCACAGCCACACAAAATACATTAATAAGCCAACTTACTTGAAAATTTTCCCACTTTTTGGTATTGTTTCTAGACTTATTTGATTCTAGCTGGTTTGGGTCATGGGACTCTGGCTCAGGAGCACTCTCCAAACTATGGGCATTGTTTTGTTGCTAATAATTATTATTGTTTCCCTAATACACTGCATTCTCTCAGAAGTTTTAAATGCACATGGTCTCTCTGCTGGAATGACAAAAGAGCACAGAAAAATGTAACCAGCTCCAAGAATAGAAACTTGACATTGTCTCTTATGAATGCTACTCTGAGACATAAAGAGACAATGATAAATGAGAGTCTCACTAACACCAATATTTTTGATTCAAGTGCTTGAATGGTCAAGAAGATGATTAAAGTGAGGTGTGTTGAAATAACTGTATATGCCCAACATGGAGCCATTCTCACCTGGGAGTATCATGTCAGCACACTGAAACTTAGATAACTTTTGTGACTCGATAAATGTTCCACTTGACCAGAAAGGCAGTATATACCCAGTCAGATAATTCTCAAACACCAAGACAACTCTGGGGCTTCTCACCCCAAACTAGGTTGACTATGTGGCCCGAGTCAATCAGATATTTTGTTTTTCTCTTCCTTCTTTATTTTTTATCCTCTAAAAGTTTCTTGCCTTCTACCTCATTTTGCAGTTCTCCAAAAGTTTTCCTCATAAATTGTTAAATAAAGTTTGTTTGTACCACCTAAATTGTCTTCCCTAAACATTTTTTAACAACATTAAGAAACAGGCAGAATAAAAAGTAAGGTTTCCCAGGATTAACCTGTAAGAAAGGAGCTGGTCACAGAAACGTAAGTAAAATTTAACCTTTTCTTTAATAAAAAAAAAATATGAATGTAGGATAGGAGGATTGACGTTTTTCAATATGTCTAACTTGAACTTCACTTCCTAAATATTTTCATCCTCTGTTTCATTATTGAAATTAGTAGCATTGTT
>NW_011888889.1:4156965-4159103 GCF_000151845.1 Pteropus vampyrus | reverse complement strand
AAAAAAAAAGAATATTTTGAAACTAAGACTTGAAGCGATTAGTTTAAACCAGCAGAATTTCTTAATCATTCCATAGATATTTACTACAGAACTAAATTAGTATATATGTCTGAATGATGAAACCAGCCCTTTGACAGCATTACCGTCATACCATGTAATTAGAAAGACAACTCACTGAACTTACTGACCCTCCTTCTAACAAGTTATACTCCAAAGAAGCCTGAAACACAGATAAGAGTCTTTTCTCCTTTAAAATATCATTTCATTTTTTTATTTTGTTAAACTTCTCTCATGACTATTTATTAATAATAATTATTTGGGTTATTTTTATTTATTAATTTTTGATAACATAATATATATAGTGACTAGCTGATATATACTTGACTAATTGCCAAGAAACTTAGGTAATGAGCTTTAACAATGTCACTCTGACATTAATGTCTTCAGCAAATAACCTCACCCATCAGGGCTCAATTCTTTTATCGATAAAATTAAAAAGCTGGTTTAAATAATACTGACAATCTGGTCAGAACAAAATTTTGTAATCTAAGATCTATTACTGAGCGCTTCCTTAGTATAAGGTGATATTCTGGAATTACCAAAGATCTGCCATTTTAATTAATAAAATCAAATTTCATGAAGATAGATTTTGTATGTATATAGAAAATGTAAAGTTATGCCCACCCTACTCCCCCCCACCCCCAACAGCGTGAATGAGATGAATCATTAAGTGAGTCTCTGGAAACTTCTTTTCTGTTGTTACTGTGTGTGTGTGTGTGCGTGTGTGTGTGTGTGTGTGCGCGTGTGTGTCTTTTTGATCTATTATCCCTCTAAAGTCTAATGTCTCTTTCCTCCACATTCAGAACTTAAACACTGAAAAAATATATCTCACAGAATTGTCACAGCATTTGGCATAAATAAAGTAACCATCTGGAACCACCTAAAGAAGAATCATTCCAGCACTGACAATCTGCTATAAACATCCAATCATGACCCAGACTGAGAAAAGATAAGGGTTTTTAATGAATTAGTGAGATAGTTATAGAAAGAAATTATTACCAGATATGATATCAATGAAGAGAAACAAACAACAGGAAACCTTTCACTTTGAGGAGACTACCCATAAATCTTACCCTATATCTGCTATTATTTATTATGAACTTGCCTTGATGCATTTCTCTGACCAGGCATATTGTAGGTCTGAGAGTTTATGCCACTGATCATATCATCCATATGATTCAAAAGCCAAATAGTACCTATATTAGTCAGGATTATCTAGAAAAAGCAGAACCGAAAGAACACACAAAGATACATAAGAAGGGATTTATCATGGGAATTGCCTCAAGCAATTATGGTGTCTGAGATATGCCGTGATATGCTGTTTGCAAGCTGGAGAACCAGGAGAGCTGGTAGGGTAATTCAGAGGCTAAAGGCCTGAGAACTTTGGGAGGATGTAGGGTGTGCTGCTAGTATAAATCCGAGAGTCTGAAATTCTGAGAACCAGCAGCTCTGATGTCCAAGGGTAGAAAGAGAAGTCCCAGCTCAGGAAGAGAGAGAGTGGATTAGTCTTCCCTCTGCCTTTTTGTTCTGTTTTGGCTCGCAACAGGTTGGATGATGCCCACCTACATGGGTGAAAGCAGATCTTTTACTCAATTTGCTGATTCAAATACTAATCTCTTCCAAAAATACCGATAGACACACCCAGAAATAATGTTTACCAGCTATATGGGCTTCCCTTAGCTCAGTCAAGTTAACACATAAAACTAATCATCACATTATCATATCTAGAAATAACATTATTGGAAATTTTTGTTTTATAATACTTGATATTTAAATGCTTATAATGCAGTCAATAGATAAATGTATGTGATAAACTCTATTTCTATAGAACTATTTATTCAGAATTTTATAACTTCGAACTTCTTACAAATTCATTCTTATCACATGAAATCTGGGGGCTTGTAATCACAGATAATTGAAAATAAAATAATTGAGTGAGTTTAGAAGTGATAATGAGAAAGTAAAGTACAGTCCTAAAGAAAAACAAAGTCAAAAACTAAAAACTCAGCCTTCAGGCATGTCTGGAAATGAAAAGGTATAAAATGTAAAATTTCAAAGTCAAAAACTAAAAACTCAGC
>NW_011888889.1:4151336-4156737 GCF_000151845.1 Pteropus vampyrus | reverse complement strand
TGATACCAGTTATTGAGAGATTAACTAGTAGCACCACCATTAAGAACAGTTACCTTGAGATGATATTTATAAATTTTTTAGACAAAAGAGGATGACAAGATGCATGTAAATATTGCTTTCAAAGCAAAAAACAACCCGACTTAAAATTATTTTTAAATAGAGAGAATTAATCTAGAGAGCTTCCATTATTTATGAATTTAAAAGAATATCAAGAAATAGGAGGTTTTAATAGCATACAAAGCCAATCAACAGAAAGGAAATAGAAAATAAACTGTAGGCATTACTTTTGTTTTATTTGTGGTGACATCTTCCTTTAAAAAGTTTTCAAAATATATTCAATATACATTACAAATACATATTCTAAATATATATGATAAATTTAACAATATAAGCATTATAAATAAAATGAATTAAAATTTTAAGTTACAAAATATATCTTACCATTCATTCTCATGGTAGTACTTATCACTTTATTCAAATGATTTTAATTGAATCAGGTTGGGAATTTTTCTTTGCTTATAGGAAATCAAGATTAAGAGTATTCTTCATGAACTTTCATTCCAGTAACAAAATGAACCTTAAATTTTAATAAATAACTAAATTAATCTTAAAATAATCAAGGCCAGTTTATTCTAAACATATTAAGAAATATGTTGCCAATAAATCATTAAATAAGTTGTCAATAATACCTAATATTTTTTAAGAGTAAAAAACTTAATCTAGTAGTAATTGGCAAAATTTAATGTATTATGTTATTATTTGTTTTATGTCGTTATTTTAAAATGTATTCTATCACTGTATAGGCAAAATAAATTTTATGGGCAAAATAACTTTTATGGGCAACTTGTAAATGGCATAGAAAATATATGCCAGTGCCTCCTTCACCACATACAACCCATAAACCCAGGTAATAGACACAAATGACAAATTGAGAAGCATTTAATAAAATATTTATCACAAAAAAAGGGTTAACACCTTTACTTTTAAATAGTTATTACAAATAAGTGAGAAAAAATAGAAATTATTCAGAAAAGTAGGCAAAGATATTAATATGTAACTACAAAAGAAGAAATATAAATGGTTACTAAAAATATAAAATAAGTCTTAATGAAAATGAAAAATATCAACTTAAAACAAATTGTGGTTTTTACATATCATTTTATAATGTAAAATGATTTGTAAAAATTATCATCCCAGTGCTTTATCTTGACTTGACTCTTTCTGGAAATGAATTTGTAAAGTTCACGAGTATAGACACATGAGTACAATATTTCTACAACCAGAATTTTTTCAATAAATATTATTGGACAAGTATCAGACAAAAAGCTAAGATGTATGTCCAAGGTTGCTCACTGCAATGTTTTAAACAATGAAAAATTATAATCATGTTAAACATTCATTAATTAGGAATACTAAATTTTGTTTTACACAAATAATGGGATATGTTAAAGTAATCAAACAAGAGGGCTATTAGACTGAGTGGCTCTAACGACTTGGTGGTTTACATAAATCAAAACCTAAGCCAGAATTAATTTACTAAAATCTAAGAAAATACAACTTAAGAAAGACCATTCACAACCAGCCAACTACACTTTTTCAAATAAGGCAATTGCTTAAGTTATAGCTAATCAGATAATTTCCTTGATTTGCTTCTGTGTCTTCTATATAAAAACTTTCCCCCTAGCTCATGTTAGAGGAGCACCCCTAACCACTTTCAGTTTAGTGCTGCCCAATTCAAATTAATGTTCGCATAAACTCTTGAAAAATTTTAATGTACATCAGTTTACCTTTTAACAGGTATTATATATTTCGTTAACAGGATGAAAATATATACATAGATATATGCACAATTTATGTACTTACATGCACTCTACAAAATATTATTGAGTAGAAATTGTTTGTAAGTTCACAGAGTGCTTTTCCTTCTAACATCAGAAATAGGAATTGTTTGAAACTGTGTATTTACGTTTTTTTCATCCTAGAGAGACTAAACCCTAAATGAGAAGAAGCGTCAGGACATGAGTAGGAAGTGAGAGGTGTAACTATAACACATTAGCCTATTTATTACTTTCATGCATCATTGTTTTCTTTTTCATTTCTAAAATTAAGAACATCCTTTACTAAAAAATCTAATCTCTCACTTTCCCATACTTATGGAATTTAAATATATTATTATCATTTAAAATAATTCACTTACATTTTATTCTAATGCACTTTTATTAGAGTTCAGATAATACAAATATCTGAATATAACAATTAGCAGTTATAGTTTTTTATTTAATATTTTTCCAGTGAGTTTTTTAGCTAAGCTTAACTGTGCATATAAATGCACATATATAATTTAATAAATTTAAGTATATTGTACTTAATATTTAAATATGTTATTTCATAATGTATAGAAAATGCAAAGAATAAATGATTAAATAAAACCACATAGTTGTCTTTTCCAACTACAGAGTCTGAGAGCTGGGTTTGAATGCCCACCTAAAGAATATGAAGCATTAAATACAAAGCACAGATGAGAGACCAAGGTTGAAACTTTAAAACCACTATAAGTATTATTTCTCTCCCTCTCCTTCCCTCTCTCTCTCTCTCAAAATATATATCAAGATTTAAATTACACAGTATGAAGCTTAGTCATTATCAAAAATGTCCAATTGTCAATGGTTGATCTTGAAACTTTCCTAAATATTCAATGAGGTAATTATTACTGCTTTATTTCAGGTAAAATGGTTCCCACCTCCTGACTCTGAGTACTTAAAGTTTTAACCAAAAGGTTAACACAATTCTGTTTTGGCAGTATCCTGATGTTGGAGGTTTGAGTTAATTTAACCTATTTATAATACAGCCCATTTGGTATTTCTTGAGCCTTCCACTTACTTATCCCATCTCAAATAAAAAGATTTGCACAGAAATTGATTTTTTTTTTTTTTGGTGTATTTCAGTTCTCTTCCTAAATAAGCATAGGATCATGGTACTCAATTTATTTTGACTTTCTCAGAATTTCTTCTATTCTCCTAAGGCTAACTGCAGAAACTTCTACTCCTTATGTGCTACTTGCTTTCTGTCCTTTTTCTATTCCCACAACCCGGTTCTCATTTTAAAAATTAACTCAAAGAGAAGTGACTCTAATTTTCAGATACTTAATCTGAAAATGAAAGAATATTTCTCTTTAGAGATACATTCCTATACTTTTAACTTTATTTACCTAATTCTGAAATTATCAGATAACAGCTAAAAGATAAAATGAAGTTATTTTTTTAAGTTCTCGATTCTTCCTTATTTAGTATTTAACTTCCTTAATAGTATCTGTGTCCTGTGTCCATAGAAATATGTTATTTTTTTCTCAAACTTACCTTTGATAGATTTCACCAGACAATGGTTTTCCGTTAGAATGTTTTGTAATATGTTGTTTAACATTTTCAATACAAAAGGGCATTTTTAAACTGTGGTTAGCGTAGTGGTGGATAATAGATAATGATTTTAAATTTTTCTCTAAAGAAACAGCATGTTTTGTGAAAGAAGTCCAATGACATATTTAAGTAAAGAACTATCTATAAGAAATTACATTTAAAATTTGAAAATATATCATTTAGAACAAAACTGTTCACTTCAAAGCAACTTATATCTCCATGGTACTGAATATAGTTCCCCATATTTGGTAATGGTGCCCATATAACTTCAGAAGATGACCATATTCCATCATGGTTCAGTTTTATGGACTGTGGCACAATATCCGTGAAAATGATACTATGTAGCAGGCAGCCGTTTTCAAATACCCAATGATTTGGGTGCTATTTTCCCTTTCTATGCAAATAAGCTATTTTAAGCCTTCTTAAGCCATTTACCACCTCAAACTAGAAATATAGCACAATAAAAAAATAAATAAGCAAACAAACAAGCACAAAGAAAATGCTATGGAGTTTCAAAGCTAGTGTTTTTGGAATTACATATATCTAAAGAAACTCAGAGAATATGAATATGTCATAAATTAAAACGAGACTTTCCAATCCAGAAAGGAGCTAAAGATTCCCTGTTTTATAAGAGTGGTGGAAGAGTTGGAAAGGAAGTAAAAGAAATGCATAGATAAGAAGGTCTCTGATTGAAAAACAGAAAAAAACAAACCCTCCTCCACACCATGTGTGGAGGTGAGCGGGGAGAAGTAGGGAAATAGAAATGCCTGGATATCTGGTAGGTTTAGAGAATTAGAGCATCTGGGAGTTTGCAAGTTCCTTAAGAAGCATGTCTGGATGGTGTATCTAAAATGATGAATATACCAGGGCTTCCTAACCAGGTTCCCCATAGCTCAGTGTGATCCAAGAACAACAGCATGGACTTGTGTGACTGAGAATGGCATGGGAATAGGATGCAGGTAAATATACGGTAACAAATTATGACAGCCCACATAAGTTTTCTTGGGGCAGTATGATAATGGAAGCAACAGAAAGATCTCCAAGTCTCCAAGAGCTGAGAAAAAAACAGGCCTTGCAAGTTCATTATCTGCAGGGGTGATGTATCAAACCAGAAGATATCAGCATAAGTACAGGACACTGAGATCGGCTGAACCTCAAAAATAAAATAAAATAACTTCTGGAACGCTGCAAACCTCCAGAATTTATAGACTCTCCTGAAGATAAAAATGAACCATAAGTGAAATGAGATTAGGATTTTGTCACTTACCAGAATAAGAGTTGTTAAATTGAGTTATTAAGTTGAGAAAATAGGAGATTATATTTATCAAATAACTAAATTTGTATCCTGAGATGACTTACTACACTTGGCAAACTCAATGTAAATTTTATAGTCTGCAAGATAATTGTTTCTTTAGAGTCACTCTTTCATGAAAAGAGTAGCAATTGAGTTTTATTATAAATTAAAAGTAATATTTATATTCTGTATAATACCTCAACATCAAAGATAGCTATAGTTGAGGCCTGTTCAAGCAATTCATAACGGTCATTTATTAAAAAGATATTAAATATATCAGAGAAACTTGTTTTCACAGACTAATTTGTTGTTCCAGTCAAACACTTCATTTTTTATTCTAGAAATGTTAATAGATTTTAATAAAAATACATCAAGTTTACCAAAAGGGAAATTGTGAGTGGCAGAAAGCACTTTGTGATACTAACTTTTGCCTAAATAATGAATATATTTTCATCAAAAATGTCTTCATTCTTTTTCCTTCCCCAGGGATTGAAGGCTAAGCATTCCCTTCTTCAGGTCTTTTTAGGTCTCCGGGATAAAGCACATAATGCAGTTAAATAAGTATGTATTCCATGCTAATCACATCTTTGCTCCAGGTAATGTAGACAGTGTGAAAGAACACTGAACAAGATGTGCTGGCAGTGGGACTTTGGGTGTTAAATTCTCTAAGCTTTGGTTTCCTATCTAGTCAATT
>NW_011888889.1:4148829-4150096 GCF_000151845.1 Pteropus vampyrus | reverse complement strand
TGCATTAACCAAGGACATAGATTTTGCTTTTTTACCTATTGTCATCAAAATAGCAACTATGCATAGAAGCATATAATCAACACATTTCATCTATAATTTAATACTGCATTTTCCATGAAATGTTATAACCAAATAACATATGGTTATAATATATATGGATATAAACATATTTTCTTAAATATTAAGATGATTTCAGTATCTCTATAGACGTACTAATTAATCTTTTTTAAAGCCATCATTTGATTCCACATGTTGCTCTTGCTGTCATCTTTTTCTAGTTCCCTTTTATAGAAAGAAATGTCTATATTGTCTCTTCATACAATCACCAATTCTATGTTCAACTCCTTCCAGTCGAGCTTTACCCTCTCCATTATGTTGACCAAAAGTAACAGTAATTTCCAAGTTGCAAAATCCAATAATCACTTTTTTGCTGCACTTTACTTGGCATGTCAGCATTTTTCAACAGAACTGACATCCCCTCTCTCTTTAAGCAGTTCCTCCTTTGGCTTCCAGGATTTTCTCTTTCTCTCATTGGTCATTTTTCCATTCTCTTTGCTTACTTCTCATTTTCTCCCTCATCATGGGACATCTAAAACCTAGACTTTAGACTTTTCACTCACTAGACTCTCTTTATAGATGAGCCTCGAAGATTTGTGACTTCAAATACCTTTGGCATGTTGACAACTATCAAATATATATTTCCATCTCTGCTCTCTCAATTTTGAATTCTTGTTTCTAATATTCATTTGGCATCACTACTGAATCTCTAAAAAGCATCACAATAGAAGGAATCCAAAAGAGAATTATTTTTCTCTATATTCTCACATGCTATTATATTTATTTTAGAAAAATATTACAGTCAATTAAATTAAAAACTGCTAGAATCTCTTTCTTTCAGTCCCAATGTTTATATCAGCTAGTCTCGATGGTAGCTCCAAAACGTGCTTAAAACTATTCACTTTATCTTCACTACCACCTTACCCAAAGCATTATCCTTCCTTGCAATGATTGCTAAAATAACCTGTAACTGATACCAAAACGTGACAGACATGACAGTGAGCAAATGCTGTTGAAAAAATGTCACTGATAGATTTATTTGATGCAGAATTACCACAAATCTTCCATTTGTAAAAACTCGATATTTGCAAAGTGCAAATAAAGCAAAGCACAATAAAACAAGATTTGACTGAACAGCAAATGATTCCTTTACTAATGCTGAAAATAGGGATAGAAGGATACAAATAGGTGTTTTGTATCAAAAATATTA
>NW_011888889.1:4142084-4148779 GCF_000151845.1 Pteropus vampyrus | reverse complement strand
TTGACAAAGAGGACACTTTTTATGGTAATAAAAATTACCAGTCCTTTTTCTTAATGAAAAAAAAAAGTTTTGACAGTATTTCAGTGGTTGCCATCAAATTTTAACATCATTTTCAGGGAAGACAGAGCAGAGAATAAATATGTTACTCAGTTCTCTGCAGCTTAAAGTGAACAGCTTTATCATTATGTAAAAAAAAATCACACATCTAAAATCTAAAACCGAAAATGGAATTGCAAGTTAAAATAAGTAATTGAAGCACACATGAGGAAGAATCACTAACAGGGAAAAACTTTCCTTTGCTATTGATACAACAATAAATATATTAACATTAGCAAGATGAAATAAAAGTGCAATTTGGTTGTTTAAAAACACAAGCCAAAAGAAATGATTTGATTTGTTAAAAGGCTAACATTTAAGAAGATGTTTATATTTGATCTGGTGAAGTATTTAGATGTTCAAAATCTGTCTATTTTCCTAAAGATGGTTTGTTTGTTAGTTTTAAGGAAGTCATGCAGGCATATATATGAAACATTTAATGAACCAGTCAGGAGAAAGTATATATTTCAGATCAGTTTTAACAGACCTTCATATAAATTTAGAAAAAATGCAACTTAATTGCTGAAGGTACAAAAGTAATGTCAAGAAAATTTCAGAAATTGTGACTAAAAATGAGTTTATATAATCATGACATGCCTGCATAGACAAGCACCAGTGTTAAGGAGATGCTAGCCTCTTTCAGAACAGTGTAAAATAAATAGTGAATTTTGGTAAATATAATAAAGTGTGACTTAAAACAAAGATTTAGTTACCTAAAATCAAGAGGGCAAGAAGTTCCAGAATTAACTTTTACTTAAATCAAAATTTGTGTGCTGTTCTAAAGCAAGGTACTGCTATAAATATTTGAAGTGATGATACAGACCATGTTTCTTACGTTAATATTTTTTAAGCATGAGTATATCAGTGTGTATATTTGGCTGATATTATTTTAACAAACTGAAATTTTCAGTGCACTAAGATCAGGTTATCATACTTAAAAGCATAATGATGTCAGGAAAGATACTGATGTTTCACATTTTAGATGCAGGAGGCACAGGCGCGCGTGCACACACACACACACGTAAATTGTTTTGAAATCTTTATTCAGTATCAAACAGAGATCCTAGGCATCAGAATTTTTTAAAATTATATATGTAAACAATATTAACTCACTTGTATGTTTGAGCCAACTAGCGTTAGCATGGGAGAGCCATTGGAGAATTAAATCTGCTTAAAACCTGTCATTAATTTCCTCCATTTGGAGAAATTTTAAGAGGAATGTGAGCAGTTTATACCTATTTTATGTGATTGAACTTTGACATAAAATTTTTCTAATGCTTCCTTTATAAATTACTAGATTAATTTAATTAGAGTATCCTAAAAATATTGTTTTAAAAGCTTTTTGAAAAGTTTTTAAAAAATGGTAGGATTCTCTGCAAATAAAATACAGAAATAAATTGGAATCTAATGTTAATAGAATAATTTTTAAAGGATAAACTTAAAATTCAATATTTTATGTTCATTAAAATGAGTTCAGTGTCTCATTTAGTGTTTTTGTCACAAATAAACATGATAAATTTATTCCAATAAAATTTTACTTATATATCTAAATCTATCTATATATATACATCACACTAAGGACTTTATTTAAATAAAAAAGTCATATGGCTTAAACAAATTTGAAAAGCATTCTTCCAATCCAATTGTCTTGTTTGTAGGTTAAATATAAAATACACATAAACTGGATACGAGATATGAAATCATTCTCTCAGATAGACACTGTGTCTTTTTATTTTCCCTACACCACACTCAAGCTTCATACTTCATCCTCCCTAAAGTAGACAGCCAGAACAAAATAAACTTTTGCTTGAAGAAATCTTTTTTTTTTTTTTTTACATAAATTTCATAAAAGAGGTCAGGAAAAAGCAAGTGAAATCACCCATCATATCATCTTCCCCAAAAACACAGCTCCTGAATGTTGGAGGCACTGTCCATGATCAAAATGAAGTAATAATGGATTTGAGAAACCACATATGAAGCTATCTTAATTCTCTTTCATATGAAATAGAACTTTGGGAAAATAAATGATTTTAGTAGACCCACAAAGATAGCAGTGCTTGTCTTTCACTTGTGTATAAGTTTTGGGTTTTAAAGTAATTACAGCTCTTTTCTCCTCCACTCATCAAATGATTCTAGCAGAAAGCCAGTGCAGAGGCTTTGGTCAGCTCTATATTCAAATATTAAGGTGGTTTTCTCTTATTGTTTTTATTCTACTTCATTCCGAAATGACTTGAGGTGGATACTCTTTTCTTTAAGCTGTACACTCCTGAGTTAATGGTTTAATTTTTCTTGTAGTCCACCCTATACCATGATGGCGATGACACATGCTTTATTTTATTTTTAAATCATATTCTAAACATTTATTTGTTATTTTTAGCATTTGGAAACACCTTTTATTTTTTCTTTTATGTTTCAATTACATTTAACATTCGATGTTATTTTATATTAGTTTCGGTTGCACAGTTTTATGCTTAGATATTCATATAATTTACGAAGTGATCCCCTTTGATTAGTATAGTACCCACCTGACACTAAACATAGGTATTACAATATTAATGACTACATTCCCTATGCTGGTACTTTGACTATTTTACAACTACCGATTTGTACTTTTTAATCCTTTCACCTTTTCACCTAGCCCCCCACCTCCTTCCCATCTGGGAACCATCAGTTTGTTCTCTGAATCTATAAGTCTGTTTCTGTTTTGTTTCTCTATTTTGTTCTTCAGATTCTACACATAAGTGAGATTGTATGCCACACTGATACACATTTAACTTTTAACTTGTGTCTGGAAAAGATAGGTCTGCCTTGATAAAAGTAACAGAAATATAAATAATTGTTAATACATTTAAACTACAACTGTCTATGCATCGTTACATAAATCTTGCAGTTGTTTCAGAATTTTGGATATATTTATTATTGTGTTCTTGTTTGTCAGCAACATAAAAAGGCATTCTGGAATGTGACCCCATGAAATGAATCTGGAAAGCATCTCATCTGAGTGTTTAAGCTGCTTATAGGCTTAGTTCAAAGGAATCCTTCCCATAATTCAAGACTGAATATCTTGTTTTGATAATGTCATAACTTAAATGGTTTTCAAGTATTATATAATACATACAGCACGAAACTATATAAGTGAGCTGAAATGCCATATGATTCATGTGCATTATAATTAATGGATAACTAAGATGATTCTGGAGACAGATAGTTTAAATGATTATTCTACATTTATTCTCCTATCTTCTAAGCGATTTAAGTTAACACTATTTTTATAGTTATTGCTGAGAGTCTCATTTATGTAATGAATGAGCTTCCACAATTATCAGGCATGCTTACTGAACTTTAAAAAGAGCATTACCTTTTACAAACTCTATGACACTAGCACTCAGAAAACGCCTTTGAGGATATTCCCTAATGTTCTTAAGTAATATGTCAGGCCTACGTAGTACTATAAATCAAGAAATGTCTTTGAATGGCCTTGAATGCTACGTCTCACTAAATCTGAAGGGAACTTAAAATATATTGGGCTAATTGAAGTGTTAAATGCCCTTAAAGTCACAAAATATAAAATGTTTGATATATGTTCTTGGCTATGGAACACTAATGTATTGTGGATATTGAGAGAGAGCCATAATCAGCTATCTGATACCTCCAAGAGTTCAAATATGAGAAAGATTTGATTTTAATGCATAAAAGCACCCTGAGATACTGAGAAGTTATCAGTCACCCGGAAGTTTTCCCATCTAATGTACATTGCGTTGACTTTGCTGAATGCCTGTGGAGCCCCTAGCACAGTATCCAGTACTTACTAGATGTGTCTTCCAAGAAGTGCATGTTAAATAACTTGAGGCAGTATTAAGAACTAAATACATAAACAAATAAAATAAAAAATAACTAAATACAGGAAAGGGATTTTCACTTTGAGACCAAATAGTTAATAACTTATAGAACAAAGAGAGCCATGAAAGAAACAACCAATGTTAATATCTTGTATCACATAACAAAGAAACCATATTGTGCTTTATTTTTAAAAGTCTTAGTGAACCAAACTGCCTTCTATCTCTGGAAATCATAAGCCTAAAGAGAAGAAAATGGAAGAGGCTTAAGCTCTAGAATGGGGGGCCATGTTTAAATTTCTTCTGAGCATGGCAGCAGGTAGAAGAGGGAAAGTCATAAATTCAGAGAACTACCTCCCCACTTACACAGAGCTGGAGCAGGGGTAAAACAGACGTGACTATTTTGTCTGTAGTAAGTGAACTAGATCACTCCAGATGTCCTCTCGGAGGCCCCTCAAGGGAGGCAGAACTGAACTAGATCGTACTGCAGCATCTTGCAGTCAAAGAATTAACTGACCTTATGCTTATTCTGTTATTTGGCCCTACTAAGTACAGGATTCTTAGCTCAAGAATTCAGAGAAAAGAGGATACAAGCTGGGTTTGTATTTCATGCCAGTTCAGCATATGGGAGTTATGTACTGTATATATTTTTTGGTTTACCCTTTTATCTACTAATATTTACAGCTACCACACATGGGTAGCACAGTGTATTAGGTATTCAGGAGGCAACAGGAAGACACTGTTCCCTAAGAATGAAGAATGGAGGCTTCCAAAAGAGAAAACAGAAGTCCTAAAAAGAGAAATCTGGTAGCTTTTATCAAAAAATACCTAAACTTACCACTTTGCCCAAGCCTATTGTTCTATCTGTACCAAAGTCCCCATGCCGTTTCACAGGTCAGTTAAGGTTTAATTTCCTTTTTTATCTGAGCAAGGTATTATGACTTTGACAATAATATTCTTTTACCAAACCCTGCCAATTCTATACAGACAGCAATTTGTAAGTATAATACATTAGAAATAGTTATAATTTTATTACATAAATATAATTGGTATTTTATCCTAATTCATGTTTATTATTTTTGTAATAGGTCATTGCAAAAATTACTATTCCTGACTTGGTTACTGACACTTTCTCTTTCTCTCCCTTTTCTTGTTTCTTATGTGTCAGATTTTAAAGCTTAGATTCTTCAATACGTGGTAATTGACTTTATTAACTGGAGCAATTTGCCCCAACATGAAATTCTGTCAAAAGCTTGTTCTGTTTATGGTTCAATTACTCAGTCTATAGTGGGAAAAAGGTACTCTATATCTTCATAGATTGCTTGGATTTTTCCACAGAATCATTCACTTACTGAGTAGATTATATCTCAATTTTCTTTTTTCAGAACTTTTTATTCATTTTAGGAGCAAATAAAAGAAAAATGAAAATGAAAAATCCATTTTATAACCCTTGTGATTAGTGAAAAATAGTAAAAATAAAATCTGTTCATATCTTATTACACTTGTAAATTCTTTGAGCAACTTGTATGATATTTTTTGCATAGAGTTCACAGCTGCCTATTTTAAAACCAAAAGAAAAGACTAGATGTATTCAGAGATGGGGGAGTAAGAATAAAAACAAGACCTTTATAAAGAAAATATCCTCCTGGCCATGTATCAGACAGTAATAAACTGCTGTGGATTCTTCAGACATTGTTGCTTTCACTTCATGTTTAAATGTCATAGTAATATCTGACTCTAGTAAGGCATTCCTCAGTTATTACTACCTGGGCAACAATTACTGCTAGCTCTACAGCAGAATAAGTATGGAAATTTGAGATATTTCTTTCTGTTCAAGCTATTATATCAGTAATAGTGCAGACAAAAAATTTCATTCAGCATAAGGTTTCTAACCAAAGGGAGTAGACAGAAAGGTGAATAATCTCTTACAATTAATGGTGATCTAGGATATTGTATGATAATGTGTGATATTATGTGTGATATTATGAAAGAAAACTGGTACTATATGTGAAAGTATATAGGAGATTCTCAAGACTTCACTTGGAGTCATTGTATGTATAAGATATTTCTATCAAAGAAAAAAAATATCAATTTAACATATTTGGCTCTGGTCCATCCTCTCTAGCAGCACTGTTGAATAAAATATAATATGAACCACATATGCAATTTTAAATTTGCTAGTATGAGATTAAAAAATGAAAAGAATCTGGCAAAAATAATTTTAATATATTTCACTTAATGCAATATGTTAAACATTTCAATCATTTAAATGTAGAAATAGTATTTTAAAAATTGACATATTTTACATTATTTTTCTTCATATCATCTTCAAAAACCCAGTGTAACTTTTATACTTCAGCATATCTTAACTCAGTCAGTCTAGTCATATTTCATATGCTCAATATCCACACGTGATTCATGGCTACTGGATTGTCCAGCACAGCCCTATAGAACCCATTCAACATATTTCTACTTATTTCTGTGCTCCCATAAGGCTAGGGAACACATCCTCAGAAATTTCTTAAATACTTTGAAAAATTGCGTAAAAGTGAGTGCTATGAGTATTTAATATAGGGTGTCTCAGACTTTACCGATTAGTCAAAAAGCTCTACATTATAATAAATGCTTTCAGTTTGTCAATTTTCTCTCTTCCGTGCGTATCATATGGTTAATAGTGAAACCCAATTTTTTTGTCTATCGATATAATTAAATACATAAATAAAATATTATGAAAAGCATACAATAGTATGAATTTAGATGAAC
>NW_011888889.1:4129857-4139879 GCF_000151845.1 Pteropus vampyrus | reverse complement strand
AGTTTGGTTTCAGTAACAAAAGTTGAATAAAAAATAGTCTTTGGTGCAAACACATTTTCATCTTTAATCCTTTTATGGATCACATCTTTATCTACTTATTTAATTAGTGCATTAGTTATTTAGAAACATATTAATATATTTAATTTCCAAACCTTTTTAAATTTTGTTTGTTATCTTATTACATTTAGTTTCATTTTCCAAGTTAATTATTTTTTTTAGTCATGAAACTATTCTGTATGATACAGAATATGTTGGCATTTGTAAAAATTTGTTTTTAGCTTAAAACTTGCCCAATTGTTGCAAGTATTTCATTAGACCTTAAAAATAATCTATATTATTCTTTCTTTTTCTTCCTTTCTTTTTTCTCCTTCCTTCCTTCTTTCCTTTTGTCTCTCTCTGCAGAGTTCCATATATAACTGTTAGAATGATGTTATTAATTATATTGCATAAATCACATGGAACTTTGTTATATTTTGATAATCACAGATAACCTGTTAGTCAATATAATTTTAGTGTGCTATTTACTGATAAATGAGGATTATATATTTTTATTAAAAATGGCAAAAGTAAGATTTTTTTTTTCATTTCTCTAAGTTTAGGCTGCAGAGGAATGCTACTGATTTCCATGTCATTATATTCAGAGTTAGTCACATTACAAGTCAGATGATGACATCTAAAATCAATGTACATTTTGTCACAAAACTTCACAAGGCATGCAAAATCTTTAAATATGAAGTTATAGCAGATAAAAACTTTTCTAATTTTAAGAGAACTATAACAAAACTGGTATTAGAAGGAATAAAATAATGAAGAAATTATCAGAGCCTTCTGGACTAAATGGAAATCTAAATAAATATTCACATTATTTAAAGTTAGAAAGTAGAATAATAGAAAAAAAAAAACTCTTGGAAGGAGTCAGGTAAGCTATGTAAAAGTCTTATTTAACTCTCTAATAATTATGTGTCACTGGGAATATCACATTAGAGTCATATCTTCTATAGTTAAGATATCTTATTTCCAATTAGAAAAGTACGTGTGTCTGATCATTGGTATAAATCATTATCACTAATTGAAGTATAATAGAGTGGAGTGGAGAAGTCAAAATTTTTTTTGAAATTATATGACAGCAAAATAGCCATGGTGTTTCATTTGTAGATATTTGAGAGTGACATACTGTAATGTGTTATATAGAAATATATTACTTCACCACTAGATAAAATAGAAAAGAACTATAACTATATCCTACACATGCAGAAAATCAAAGTAAACTGGACCTCTGTGTTCTCTGGGGTCATCCTGACTCCACTACTAGCCTTCCTCCACTGTCTTTGGGATGCTCACAATTCTGAGACATGTTACTTCAGAGTTCAAGAAACTGTGGTAGCAGAAAGATCTGGGATTGAACTTGAGGTCTACCACTTACTAGCTACATGTCCTTGGGCAAGATATTTACCTTCGCCAAAATATCTCCTGAATAAACAGCTTCATACATTTATAATGAAAAGCCCTAATCCCTTTTTAATGATACATTTTTAAAAAGTAGCTAATAGTAGTATATTTTATTCAGATCTTATAGATTATTAATTATTGAAGTTATAATCTAGCATTAGAAATACATAACGAAAATAAAATATAGTAAAAACAATAATATTAATAATCTTAGCTGTGTTGAAATAGCAAGGCCTTCTTGTGACACTATTGAGAAATAACTTCTCCAAAACTAAAGTTTAAAGGCTCAAATTTTGTTCTTTTCTCAAAAATAGTTATATTGCCATATCTAATCAAATAAATAAGTTTGCAGAGATTTTCCAAAAAATGGGCTTTTCTTAGAGCACCCCAACATTTTCTTCAGTTTCCAGGTGTGGGAAGATGTTTTTATCTCTTCAGTGTTGAGCAGCTAGACATAGCCTGTGGCAGCTGAAACTTGTCATTTCCTGACTAAGCCAATCCCCTACTTTTACACTAAGGTTTCAAATAAATACTATTATTACTTCATGGTTTATGTATTAAAAAATTGGACAATGTAAATCCAAATGACGATCTGCATATTTTATTACTTACTTTCAGTTATATAAATCTAATTAAATATAGCTCCAAACTATAACTATTTTCTCCCTTTTCACTTGAAACTAGACTATATTTTAGAATTAAAGATGTCTGCGGGTTATTGCAGTTCTCTCTGCTTTTTTCAGCATCTCTCCATGACTGACGTACCGTTGACCGGTTTTTCCAGTTTATTAATGAGTGTTAAATAAGGCTGGGCACAGTACCAATCACTGAGGCCTCCTGCTAGACACCTGTTCTAATTTGATATTCCACATCTATCATTACTTAGTTTGCTGTTCTTTAGCCAATCTGCACTTGGCCTTGCAACAGAATATCTGTGATTCTTGGTAAAGCTGACTGTGTGAAAGTATTTACATTGCTGAGGCCAAAAGCCACTAATTCTTAGTCCAATGCTGGATTCCTTTATGTGTCCATTACTGGGAAATGCTTTTAGTAGAAACATTAATCACAGAATCTTAAGATTAATAATTTGTAAAAATAAAAATTACAGAATAAAACTGTTAAGTAATTCTCGTGTATTAGTTTATAATTAAAATCTAATTTCCAATGGTTTTCTACATATTAACACACAAGAAACTGCCCAGTACTTGAGACCCAAAGCAAAGTAACTGAAATTACCCCCTACTTCCCTTGGTAAATTTATTTTTCTCCTTAAGCACTCTATCGTGATTAATGCCACCAAGTGCCATTTACTCTTCACCTCATCCTTTTCATTGCCTCCCCAAGCTTTATCTCCCAACCCACCATCAACTGACAGTATTAAAAAGGCTCTCTTAAGCTTGAAAGGGTCCACTGCACTGCTTGCTATGATATCCTAAAAACAGAAGTTCAGTGTGTGAGCACACATTTGAACTAATTATTAACTCTATAATCATAAGCAAGTCATTCAACTTAAAAAAAATTGGCATCCTCATCTGTAAAATAAATGGAAATAATGACTATGTCACAAGATTGTTGAGAGACCATTTTAAAATAAGGACTATTATTGAATCTTTATTACTCTGTCTGGAAAATTTAGATGTTGCATTACATTTCCCTTTTCCATACAATTCCCTGCTAGTTCTTCTTCCACTTTTTCCTTTTTCCTTCTCTGCATTCAAACCACCCTCACAATTATCTTTCTTAATAACCAATGGAATTATGTCATTTCCTGCTCAAAAATAATTTATAGCTACTTTGTTCATGGAATATAACACCCACAGTCCAGAATGGTATTGTGTACAAATCCACTGGTACAGCCTGAAATTATAGTATACTTTCCCACTTCCTGAGACTATATCATACTTGCTCAAAGAATTTCTACTTCCTTTCCTATTAGAAATACTATTTTCTTGATTTTCAAAGTTCTAAATTTAAATATTTTTAGCTCCTAGAATTTGCCACTGTTTTTGGCACTGAGGATATACAACATGCCATTTCTGAAATCATGGAGTTCATTTTCTAGTGGTGATGGAGAAAATAAACAGTGAATATGTGCTGTGGCACCAGTTAAAAGTCAGGTGCTATCAAGATACCTTGAGTAGTCAGGAAGGCCACTATGAATAGGTAATATTTTAACAAAGAACAGAATAAAGTAAATAAATGAGCTATGAAGAGGTTAAGAAAAGGGTTCCAGGCAAAAGGAATATCAAATAAAATGCCTAACAAAAAGAACATTCTTGATATTTTCAAGGAATAAGCAGTAGGTTATTAAGACATAAAAGGGTCCATCCAAGATACCAAGATTCATGCCCCCATTCCAGAGTGCAGAGCTGTTTCTGGAAATTGGCTGCCCATCCATGGACTGTATTTCCTAGTATCCTCTATATCTAAGTATGTCCAAGTGACTAGCTCTTGAAAATAAGATGTAAGCAAAACTATAAGTGACACCTCCTGGCCAAAGTGAAGAAGAAAGTGATGCGCCTAGCTTACTCTCTCTGTCCTTATTTAAAAGTAGAAAAATCTGTCTTCTTGTATTCTATTGTATATGGTTTTGGTTTTTATTTTGTTTAGGTTTTTTTTTTTTTTTTTTTTCCCCGTACATTATGCTGTTTTAACATCTTAAAAAAACTTTCAGGCTAGGGAGAGACAGCCCCTATTGGGGCTAGCCAATCCTTAGAGGTATCAATGAACTTAGCAGGTACCATGTCTTCGATATGGCTCATGTACCCCAGGAGGCAATATACCTCCACCTGAATCATCCCAAGGCCTGGTACCAGGTTTCTAGGGACCACTCCTATACCCCTAGAAAATTATTCAAATTAGGCAATTCTTAACTGTTTGCCTTGCTTTACCTTGCCTTTCCTGTGAAAACACCAATAAAAATTCCTGCCTAAGTGCACAGCTTACTTGTGTCTTCACCAACTGACCACTTCCCCAATGACTCATCTCTAGGACCTGTAAGTATAAGAAATTGTTTTCTTGGGCCTCTCCTATGTCTCATCTTATAGCCATAATTGACTGACCTTTACAGAAAAGAACACAACACAGTTTCTAAGGATTGGTGCCAGAGCATTATATCAATTAATTGAGTCAACTACTGGAACATCGTGAACAAAGGAACTAAGGTTGGAGAAGACTCCAAAAGGTAGCCAAGAAGTGGGTCAACTGAGTAGGGGTACATAGGGCAAGGTAAGGGCTTAGGTGATGTTCTTGGTATGAAATAAAGTCCCTGGGGAGGTGAATATAAAAAAAGAATAAAATAATCTGATTTATTTTTTGAAGAATAATCCTGGAGAGAACTGACTGCCCAGGGGAAGGAGTGAAACTGAATTCAGGAAGACTCGATAGATTAACACAGTAATCTACCTGAGAAATAACAGTAGCTTAGATTAGTACAGAAATGATAAAAGTGTACAGAAGTGATATTTTCCAGTGATATTCCAGTGATATTTTTACATTAGTGGTAAAACAGTGTTTGATATGGAATTGTGCGAGAAAAATGTCAATGATGACTATAAATTTTATGCATTAATATTTGGGTAAACAGAGATGCCATTTAATCTGATGATATTCTTTGGTAGAGAACCCATTTGTAGGGACATGTATAAGAAACTGTACTTTGAAATACCAGTTCTGAAATGTCTATTAGATATCCAAATATAGACATTATCAATAAGGCAGTTAGATTCACTGGTCTGGAGTTGAGGAGAGAGGTTAAATAGAGATAAAAATTTGAGAGTCATCAGAGTATCTGTGTATTTATAGCCATTATACAGTGTAGTAAACACTTTTCTAATGCCAGTTCTCCATGTTGTAATAAATGTCTTGGTTTGAAGACTCGTCCACCCAGAAATACCCTGGTTTCCATCCTTCTTAAAGCATCGCTTTTTAAAAACTTTTTTCTTTGACATTTTGAGTTATTCTAATAACTTCTCAAGAGTTATCCTTAGGCTCAGGTCATCAGATTTTGGTATCCATTCCCTGTAAACCAAGATGATCTTGATTAAGGCATTTATTCATTCATATATCTATTAATTCATCTATTCTATCTTATTTACTTACATTCAGCCATGTGGCAAGGGTTGAAAATGATGAATGTATGTGAGACATTAGTGGCTGGATAGGTTAGGAGGAAGGGATTCTTAAAGTATGGTTTCTACTGATCATTTATGGCTTACAGGTCAGAAAGGCTTAGTTATAGCCATACTCCTAGAATTTATTATTGATGTTAATAAAAGCCTCAAGTGTTGGTTGCACAAATGTACCCTCTGAAATAAATAGCATGTAACTAGCAATGCTTTATTTTGCCAGTTCAAACTCATTTCATTCCATTCTCTAATACTGGAGTAAGCTACCAATCTCACCACCTCTCCCCAAAACTGAGTGTGGAAAAGGAACAGTCATTGTTAACTACATGAGTCCAAGGAACTAACGCATCTCTGTCATAACTTCTTAAAGCACAAAAATATGAAATGAGAAACATTAATGCATTTAATCAAGTTGACTGTAATTTGCAAACCAGAATAAATTGTACGATATACACACAGAAAAGTTAACATTGTTCTTACTGATTCATGGAATCATACCAATATTAAACTTGTGTCCCGAGAATTCAGAATGTTACGTATTGTCAGTCTCCACTGGAGCACCTCCTTCAGTTAGGTCAGTGATATTTTAATCTATTTATTACAGTTTCCCATTTTACATCACCACCCATTTATCAATTCATAGTATGCTTTCAAAAAAGATGTGTATGCTATTCCCTATTTTTCCTCTACTTCTCACAATGTTATTTAACTACCTCACGAAGCAGGTTTCTCAGTCAAGTTTTCAAATTGCCTATTTTCCGCCTTTTCTGACTTTCCTTTATTATCTTTACCTGCCATCTTGTCATTGACAGCTGCCCTGCATATCCATTTCTCTGCTTTCTCTTCAGACCAATCATGCAGTAACCTCAAACATTACAATATTTTTGAAAGTCCTTTCAATCCATAGTTAGTAGCACGAATAACATCAATACCTATCTGTCTTCTTCCTGTCCCAGGCTCAAGGTTACTAGCCCACGAGGAAGCCCTGATTACTTTGGTGAGGAATAGGCTAAAGTCCCAGTTAGTGCTATAGAGAAGCAGCTTCTTCCTCCATTCCACTAACTCTCTCACAGAATCACTGCCAAGCAATCTGCCGTAGGCAAGAGAGAGTTCCCAAAGCAAAGGGCACAGTATGATTTCTTGTATTTTTTATATCTAAAGACTCATGTGCTTTGCACTGCAGCATAATGCAGAGGAACCAAACAACACTCTAAGATGTGTACTGCTGGCAGTATGTAAAAATTTGAATTAAACACATCACAAACAGTGGAGCATAGATGTGCTTAATAAAGTAAATGTTCAATAAAGTAGATGTTCAATAAAAAGTTGTTGATATGATTTTAATACAATTATCTTCTTGAAAATGAAGAAAAGGCTATCCGTGCTTAAAGAATTTTAAACACAAGAGAACTGAGTATTGATCAAAGTGATCAGGAAAGTCTTCCTGACAACTATTATATTTTAAAAGACAGGTATTACATAGAGCAATATGAAAATTTAAAAGGAAATATTTATTAACTTTAAAGACCTTATTTGAATTTGAATTAATCATATTTCAGTGGTAATAAAACAATTTTAAGAAAAATAATATACTGTTCTTGTTACAGTCAGTAAAAACCATGATGAAGACTATATTATCAAATTCTAGAAAATATTATTTCTGATGTTGCTCATTAAAATTATATATCCAGGTAACTGGGGCTAATGGGAAAGATTATCAGAATCAATGTCAATGCAGCCCAATGTCATTTCTCTAAAATGAGCCTGTCTCCTGCTCTGGGAACTATCTTCAGGCCACTTACAAGTAGAGTATGACACGTAAATTGAGGAGATGTAAATCGTATTGTCGTGTCAGGAACTATCATTTATGTCATTTAATCTTCACAGAACTTAGTTTTATCTATGAAATGAGATTAGATTAGAAAATATCTTAAATTTATTTTTTACTTTAGTCATAAGAGACTCTAAAAATGTCATATTTGTTGATGTGTCGTCACTCTCATGCATTTACTTTTGGCAGTCAGTTATCAATTGCTGTAACAATAATTATATTCTGAGCATCTATTGTATATTAGGTATTATATCAAGAATGTTACCTTCATCTTTCTGTCATTTGTATGAAGTTACTCTTACTGTTTCCATCTTATAAAGAAATTTTATCAGAGAATATAATAGTTCTCCTGAGGTCCTACAGCAGGAAAATGGATAGCTGAATCTATTCTAACACTATAAGAATAGAGTGTAAGAAGAAAAAAAAAAAAAACAGGTTACGAAATTGGACTCTTTCAGTTTAAATATTATATGCCCAAATACCAAGCCTAAAAGATATTAAAGACCCAACTAAATACTATGCTTTCTCAGTCATCAAATGCAAACGAGGGCAAGACAAACAGAGTCTTCTACTGCATTTATAAGCACAAGTTTCAAAGAAGCTTACATGTTAAAGTAATGATAGTTTTAAAAGTCTACTATCTAGAATTTTATTAATTAAATTTTATCTTACATTCATGTAAATATTGTATTGGCTCAAGGGCTCTCCGCATTGTTCTAATTTCCATTTTAGGGTCAACATTCCGAACTAGTCCTTCGTTCCAGGCCTGAATCATGTGGTTTCAGGTGTTAGTATGTGCAGGGTTAATTTTTATTCATTTAGCAAAGAGATACTAAGCATCCACTTTGTGTCAAATCCTGCAGTAGACAGACTCTAGTAATACAATGATAAAAAATTGATAAGGTGGTTGCCATGGACCTTCATTAGTGGATACATAATTATGTATTACAATGAGTTCTTTAAAAATGGAGTTTCAAGGAGTAAATGGAGAACAGCCAGTGGAAAATCTTTGCATGAGTTGTTGATTCCTAAAGATATTGAAGGATAATGAAAACAAAACTAATCCAAAGGGGATGATGATTATCAAAGGGCAAAATATAAGCAAATTCTATGGTCAGGTGAAAAGATTTTTTTTTTTAAAAAAAGTAACTCACAGGACACAAGGCAGAGTCATTTAGGATGAGATAGAGAGTCAGGCAGGGGTTGCAACACGCAGTGCTTTTAGGCCTGTGGTGGTGGTTAATTTTACGTCAAGCTGACTGAGCCAGGGGGTGCTAGAATATTTGGTGTCCTGATATTTGGTTAAACATTATTTTGGGTGTGTCCGTGAAGTTGTTTCTGGATGAGACTGACATTTATATTATTAGACTGAGTAAAGTAGCTTGTCCTCCACAGTGTCGGTTGGTCTCATCCAATCCATTGAAGAAGGTAGAGTAAGAAAGAATTTGTTCTGTCTGACTGTTGTAGAACTGGAACATCAGCTACTGCCTTCAGACTCTGACTAGAATTGGAATTTCCAGCATTGGCTTTCCTGGTTAAGACTCAGACTCAAACTGGAAGTTACACCATCAGCTCTCCTTGGTATGAATTTCTCAGCCTCCATAATCCAATGAGCCAATTCCTTACAATAAATTTCTACACACACGCACACACACACACACACATATACACACTCACACGCATGCGCGCAAGCACACACACATATCTTTTGGTTCTGTTTCTCTGGAGAATTGTAATACACTTAAGCTTTTTTTTTTTTTTTTAATCTTTATGGAAAGAGACAGGAAAAATCTTTGAAATTTTTAAGCCTGAGAAGTAACATGATCAAATTTGCATTTTGAAAAGATTGTTATGTTTGCAATTCATGTAGCTGATTTGAAAAAGCCCAAACAAGGATAAATGAAGACCTTCAGGCAGGAAAGCCTGTTTTAGCCATCCAGGTTAGTGATGATGGCAATTTGGAAGAGGGAGTTCCCAGGGAGACCCTAAGGTTTATCTGGGACCATGCTTTTTGTCATTTATCAATTACACTTAATTTCTTCCAAGTTATCAGAATGCTAATTTCCTATGTATTTCCTATGTACCTGGAGTTTTACAAGAAAAGTAGTTTAAGCCTTTTCATTTATTCAGAAGTTAAAAAGCATGACCTGCAACTATATCTCAAAACTACTGTTTGTTTGACTTAATGTCTTATAAACGGTGAAATCAAGACACTGATTAGAATTCTACATATCTGTTACATAAAAACTACTTAGTATCTACAAATATATCTGTATAATGTATGACATACGGGCAAGTGCTTACTATAAGCCCTTTTATCATTGTCTATCCATTCATTCATGGTACACAAACACTAAATCAAACATTGTTTCTTCTAAAGTAGATTAAAAATTACTTCAGTTAGAATACTAAAAAGATAAGTTATATGTATAAGTAATAAATGTGTCTTTGCTTAGAGATACAGAGACACTTGATTACACACACACACACACACACACACACACACACACATACAGAGAGCACGTCCAAAATACAGGATACAGTTTTGAAAAAAACATTGACAATCAAATAATGCAGAGATGAATGAATATGCTACTTGAGAAACACTTCTAAGA
>NW_011888889.1:4126247-4129807 GCF_000151845.1 Pteropus vampyrus | reverse complement strand
ATCCTGCAGTAGACAGACTCTAGTAATACAATGATAAAAAATTGATAAGGTGGTTGCCATGGACCTTCATTAGTGGATACATAATTATGTATTACAATGAGTTCTTTAAAAATGGAGTTTCAAGGAGTAAATGGAGAACAGCCAGTGGAAAATCTTTGCATGAGTTGTTGATTCCTAAAGATATTGAAGGATAATGAAAACAAAACTAATCCAAAGGGGATGATGATTATCAAAGGGCAAAATATAAGCAAATTCTATGGTCAGGTGAAAAGATTTTTTTTTTTAAAAAAAGTAACTCACAGGACACAAGGCAGAGTCATTTAGGATGAGATAGAGAGTCAGGCAGGGGCTGCAACACGCAGTGCTTTTAGGCCTGTGGTGGTGGTTAATTTTACGTCAAGCTGACTGAGCCAGGGGGTGCTAGAATATTTGGTGTCCTGATATTTGGTTAAACATTATTTTGGGTGTGTCCGTGAAGTTGTTTCTGGATGAGACTGACATTTATATTATTAGACTGAGTAAAGTAGCTTGTCCTCCACAGTGTCGGTTGGTCTCATCCAATCCATTGAAGAAGGTAGAGTAAGAAAGAATTTGTTCTGTCTGACTGTTGTAGAACTGGAACATCAGCTACTGCCTTCAGACTCTGACTAGAATTGGAATTTCCAGCATTGGCTTTCCTGGTTAAGACTCAGACTCAAACTGGAAGTTACACCATCAGCTCTCCTTGGTATGAATTTCTCAGCCTCCATAATCCAATGAGCCAATTCCTTACAATAAATTTCTACACACACGCACACACACACACACACATATACACACTCACACGCATGCGCGCAAGCACACACACATATCTTTTGGTTCTGTTTCTCTGGAGAATTGTAATACACTTAAGCTTTTTTTTTTTTTTTTAATCTTTATGGAAAGAGACAGGAAAAATCTTTGAAATTTTTAAGCCTGAGAAGTAACATGATCAAATTTGCATTTTGAAAAGATTGTTATGTTTGCAATTCATGTAGCTGATTTGAAAAAGCCCAAACAAGGATAAATGAAGACCTTCAGGCAGGAAAGCCTGTTTTAGCCATCCAGGTTAGTGATGATGGCAATTTGGAAGAGGGAGTTCCCAGGGAGACCCTAAGGTTTATCTGGGACCATGCTTTTTGTCATTTATCAATTACACTTAATTTCTTCCAAGTTATCAGAATGCTAATTTCCTATGTATTTCCTATGTACCTGGAGTTTTACAAGAAAAGTAGTTTAAGCCTTTTCATTTATTCAGAAGTTAAAAAGCATGACCTGCAACTATATCTCAAAACTACTGTTTGTTTGACTTAATGTCTTATAAACGGTGAAATCAAGACACTGATTAGAATTCTACATATCTGTTACATAAAAACTACTTAGTATCTACAAATATATCTGTATAATGTATGACATACGGGCAAGTGCTTACTATAAGCCCTTTTATCATTGTCTATCCATTCATTCATGGTACACAAACACTAAATCAAACATTGTTTCTTCTAAAGTAGATTAAAAATTACTTCAGTTAGAATACTAAAAAGATAAGTTATATGTATAAGTAATAAATGTGTCTTTGCTTAGAGATACAGAGACACTTGATTACACACACACACACACACACACACACACACACACATACAGAGAGCACGTCCAAAATACAGGATACAGTTTTGAAAAAAACATTGACAATCAAATAATGCAGAGATGAATGAATATGCTACTTGAGAAACACTTCTAAGAATTTCAGAAATTAGCATGGCTCATTTAGTACATTATTCTAATATTGCCTTATCAACTTTTAAGTCTAATCAAAATCAACATTACTTGTGTTCCTATTCTAATCTTAGTTCTGTTCAAGAGAAGGCAGCCCAAACATCTCTGCTTCCCCGTACAGCTGTATCATGCCTAAAATAAGATGAATTTTAGGAAGTGAAGAAAATTATATTATTGAGGAAGTTGGTTTTGTTTATATATCAGTGGAATATATATCATGTAAATGATACCTATTATTTACAAACATATGTTTTATAATTTATTTTTTCTAAGTTATATTTACACATTTTATATATATATACACATACATATGCAATTTACATATTAATTACAAATACTTTAGGGTAAAATTGACACCATAGACGAATATTTTATTTTGTAATAATATGAGCAAATATGCGTCAAGTATTTTTTGTGCTAGATACTAAGTGCTTCAAATATATCAACTCCTATACTACTCACATCAACCCTATGAGGCTAGTATTATTATTATACCTATGTACAGTTGAGAAAACATCCTTAGTGAATTTAAATGACGTGTCTAAATTTTCCAGCTACTAATTAGAAGAATGAAGATTTAAACTCCGAACTTTGGCTCTAGAGACAGCCTTGCTAGACTGCTTCTCCATGTCAAGATCTCAGTGTAGTTTTAACTGATGCAATTTTATTTTAATCTACACATTCTTGAAATGTTTGATGAATTTTCACTTAGCATATATTTATTTTTTATTCTCTTTGTTCAGATAATTTTAAAGAAGTTTCTATTGAAGAGATAAATAAGTGTGAAATGAAAAGTATTTGATGCTATTTCCATTGTTAGCTTTTAAAATGCTGTACAGGAAAACAATCTTACTGTTATTCATTGTTATAGTTATTCTATGTAATTTTAGAAAGTGAATACATGAGTAGGGTAGATTCTATTATTGTTCTCAATTATTCATTTTTCCCTTTCCTACACAAGAATAGTACTATATATTTTCCCATTGTCATGTGGTTTACAATGCTCCTGTGGTAATAGTATACTTCTATTTACTGGGAGCAGTTTTTACAATGGTATTATAATACATATAACTCCAAAAAAATAAGTTGCTGTCTTATTTTTTTCCTGTAAAAATCATTCATCATATTAGGGGGCTCCTGCCACCCAGATATTGGAATGAAGAACACACTTGCAGCAGAGATCCTCAGCTGACATGGGACATGATTGAGAAATAAATTGTTCTAAGGTGAGCATTTTGGGGGCATGTTTTGTTAGGTCTTGGTAAAGGAAGGGAATACTGAAATAGAGCCCACTAGACTCCCTGAGGTGAGGATATGAAATTAAGAGTTTGGGGCAAAAAAAAAGGTAACTAGATTTTATAGTATAAAGTTTGAGAGAGGAGAGAACTGCAGAGAGAGAGCTATGGAAATCTGCAGAGTTCCCACTGGAGTATTTATCTAAATGCAGGAAACTATCCAAGATTAGAAAAAGAACACCTAAAAGAATGAGAAGTTATGGTGCCCATAACTAAGCCTGGACTGAGAATAGTGCCTATTTCTGCCAGGCAGATTGGAAAAATTTATGAATCTCAGGCATCGGATAGAACACACTGAAGCGCCTTGCTTCATTAATGAGGAATAAATAGTCCTAAACTGAGTACTGTTACAGATATGCCTAACAATTTGTAAAAGCAATATTGAAAGGACTAAACTATTTTCAAATAATTTAACTGCATACTAAACAAGGTCAATAATATTTATAAAATATATAAAAAAGAAACAGCACC
>NW_011888889.1:4112158-4123772 GCF_000151845.1 Pteropus vampyrus | reverse complement strand
CACCACCACAGTAGTCATCCATCACCATGCATCGTTACAATTTTTTTTCTTGTGGTGAAAATGTTTAAGACCTAGTCTCTTAGTATTATTAACTATAGTCAACCATGTTATACATTACATACCTATGGCATTTATTTTATAACTGGAAGTTTGTTCCTTTTGAGTACCTTCACCCATTCCTCCATACCCTCCTCCGGGAATCACCAACCCATTCTTAGTGTTTTTGCTTGTACCACTTCTATTCAACATTGTACTCAAGGCGCTTGGTTATGATTCAGGCAACCCAAATAATTAGAGGACACCCAGACTGGAAAAAAAAAGTAAAAATGTTTTTGTTCAAAGACAACATGATCACTGATCTAGAATATCAGAAGTTACTAGAATTAAAAAATGAGTTTAGCAAAATTGTAGAGTAAAAGGTCAATATAAAACCATAATTTTCTGTAAACTAGTAACACTTGGAAAATAAAATTTAAAAATTTTATGTACAATAGCCTAAAATTTCCATCTATAATAGCCTATAAAATCTGAGATGAATATGATGGAAAATGTTAAAGACACTTTAAAATGTAAAATATTTCTCAGAAAATGAGGAAGACAAAAATAAAAACAGAGCCTTTGTCCGTGGGTAGAAAATCCAAATATATTGTTAAAATAATTAGACTCCCCAAATGAGTCTATAGTTTTAATACAATATCACTTAGTAACCCAGCAGGCTTTTCTGTAAAAATTAACAAAATCATTCAAAATTCATGTTTAAATACAAAAGGCCTAAAATAACCACAACAACATTGGAAAAAAAGGAACCAAATTGGAGGGCTAACACTATCTATTTCAAAGAATATTATAAAGTTATGATAATCAAGATAATGTTGCATTGGGGAAAAAAAAATAGACACATTGATGAATGGAACAGAACAGAAACTAGAAATAGACTAGAAAAAGATACAAAAACATTTCCATGAAGGAAGGATAAGATTTTCAACAAATCGTGTTGGAACAACTGGGTAGTCATATACAAGAAAAAGAACTTTTATTTATCTCTCCTACTATCTGCGAATATTGTTATGGCTTTCAGACCTAAATGTAAATCCTAAAACTATAAAAATTCTCAAAGAAAGCAGTGGGTTAAAACTTTGTTCGTCACTTTGGATTAGGCAAAAATTTCATAGGTATAATTTCAAAAGCATGATCCTTAGGAGAATAAATTCATAAAATGGACATTAAAAAAATTAAAAACTTCTCCTCTTTGAAAGATACCCTTAAGAAAATGCAGACACGCCACAGAATGGGAGAAAATTACTATATCACACAAAGGATTTGTATCAGGATATATAAAGGGCTCTCAAAGGTCAATTAGAAAATCTGCAATCCAATTAAAAATCTGGTAAAATATTTGAAGACAGGGCACCAAGTATATATACATGGCAAATAAACACAAAGAAAGATGTTTAACATTATTAGTTATTAAATAAATGCAATTTAAAGCCATAGTTAGAGACTACTACACACGCAGCACAATACCTAAATTAAAAAGACTAATCTTGACAATCAGTAATGAATATGTCAAAAAATTGGACATTTCATACATTACTGATTGGAATGTAAAATGGTAAATCTACCTTGCAAACAGTTTGACAGGTTCTTAAAAAGTTAAATATACACCTACCATAACACCCAACCATTTCACTTCTAGATATTTATCCAAGAGAAAATAGAAGTATATGTCAACAAAAATATATTTACACTAATTTTCACAGCAGCTTTATCTTTAATAACCAAAACTTGGAAACAATAGGTGAATGGATAAACAACCTGTTGCATATCAATAAACAGAAACTAGTGACATACACTACAAGAGGGATTAATCTCCAATAATTATGCTAAGTGATTGATGCCAGACAATAAGTAGTACATACAGCATGACTCCTTTTACATAAAATTCTAGAAAATGCAAACTAATCTATCGTGACAAAAAACAGATCGGTGATTACCTAAGATATAGATTGGGAAGGCAGGGCACAAGAAATCTCTGTGGATGATAGATAGGTTCGTTTACTATTTGGAAAAGTGTGTTGATTATTTCATGGATATATATTATATCAACTTATCAATTTTTACATTTTAAATATGTAAATTATGTTCCAATAAAGTTGCTAAAAGTTAGAACAAAACAAGGTTGAAATTGGAAATTATACAGCTCCCAGTACTATCTAGGATAGAAACATTTAAAATTAAGAGCATTAAAAATCATCAAAGAGGTTTTTTTCTTTATCATTTTCAAATCACTTTAACATGAAAAAAAGTAAAGTGTTTTTTTGGCTCCTTTTAATATAGGCGTTGAGAAAAATATATCCTTCTAAAAAGCCCCATTTTGGGTTTCGCAAACTGACATATCCATTTGCTCTCTCCCGCATATAGACTAAAATATATCTCCTTTTGTGTTTAGAGAAACAATCTTTAACTCTTTCACAAAATTAAACATCTGGTGTTTGTTTTACTCCAAATAATTTCATATTACCTCACTGCTAAATTTCATATATAATATTCATGTAAGTTTTTCATTCAAATATTCATTCAATAACCATTTACTAAGCAGCTAAAATGCAAACACTGTACTGGTTCTCAGGTTACAATAATTAAAAATGACACGGTCTTTATTTTCAAGTAACTAGAGTCTTTTAAAGGAGAGAGTCATGTAAATAAATAATTAACATACTGCTGATTACACATGATAATTGAGAATTATAAAGACAGAATGGTGAGAAACAAAATTAATGGTTAATTTTGATTGGAGAATTGGCGGAGTGCTGGCAATGCAATGTTATGTTTCAGGAAAGGCTTCATAGAATAAGAACCAAATGAGCTGGGTAGTGAAGAGTAAGTGTTAGTAAGGCAGACAAATCTGATAAAAGGGATATTATATACAAGATATGAAGACGACTCAGAGAACTGGAAGAGATAAGAATTTGATGATAATGGCTTATGTGTAATATGACATTGCCATAGAGCCTGAGCTTTATCCTGAAAGTAGAGGAAAACTTAAAGAATTTATGCAAGAGAGTGACATGATCACATCTATGTAGAGATGAAATTAATACATTGATATTTAACCTTGGCTTCTTACAATATAAGAACAACTTTACCAAAAGAATAGCTTATTCAAATATTTTAAAGTAATAATTTGTTGATGGCTTTGGAATCCAAATGTTTTCATTATATTATCACCTCATCAAAACACATTACCAACCAAAGAGATGGCCATGATATTTTACATACGAAACCTATTTTATACTTTTTACATCTTCAAGGTAATCCATGTACAGAATATTGTTTTCCACTTGTATCTATCCTCTGTGCAATTATTACCTTAGCCTATTGCTGAACACTTCCAGGCTTTAGAGGAATTACTTACTTGGGAATCTAAGTTGAACATTTCTAGGCTTTAGAGGAATTCCTTACTTGGGAATCTAAGTTGCTTGAGAAAGAAAATTATGCCCATCTTCTCTAATTTTATAATTTTTCTTTTCTTCCAATAATAAAAGCAGGATTACATACAGGATAACCAGTTTTATTAAAGAAAAATGATGATAGTTGTGATCCTTGAAAATACACACAAGTATTTGACATAGGAGAGATTATCAGATGAATCTGTGACATTTCTTCTCTCAAGAAATAAATTTTAGCAATGTATTTGTCCCCTCAGGTAAAAGATTCCTTTGCCTTAGGTTTTTTTCCTTTTCTTTTTCTTTTTAGTTAAGGGTATTTTTGATCCCTAAATTTCTATGACCAAATTTTTAAAAGAGACTATACCTTAAAACTTCTCCAGCCAAGTCACCTCAGAAAATAAACCCAGATACCAAAATGCAATATTTCTCAAAGTGGTATACAATAATATCTCTAAATATCTGGAACATGTACGATATACATAGCCTTAAGCTTCAAGTCTATGAATCATCTGAGACATGAAAACATTGCATGAAGGTAAAAAGTACTTTATAAACTTTTGAAATTTTGTAGTTTATAAAAGAATAAATTCAAAAATATCTCCAGTTGGTATGCCTATAGAATATTCTGATTTTTCTAAATACTAGAAAAACATTACTAAAGGAAGCTCTAATTGTTTATATGATTGAGTAATAATCTATCAAAATAAAAATATCATTCAACAAGAATTGCTGTTGGGCATACATAATCCTGAGGAAACACCTTGCCAACAGTTGCCTGAAAACATTTCTAGAATTAGTTGTTTTTTTCATATCAATTGAACATTTTATTGACTTTTTTGTCATATCACCAGATGCCTGTAATCTTCCCTACAAACATCTTGTCTTTTTCATATTTATTCATATTTTTTTGGCAATTGTAGCTTGAATAATTGTGTTGGAGCAGGCCCAAATTTGGAAAAAATTGTAAAAATTTTTCTTTGGCTCACCTCCCACCTCTACTTTTTCGTGGAGTAATAGCATTTTCTCCATCAATATCTCTCCTGGTTTCCTAGGGTATTGTTCCCAGATTTTCCTTAAATAAACTCCTTTAAGATGTTATTTCTTAAAAACATATGTTAATATTTCTGTGGTACTTTTGCTTTCTTGATAATAGGAACCACTCTGGAGAAGACCAGATACGTGCTGCTCATGGCAGCAGCCATATTCATCATCAAAAAGCCATCTTTGCTACTGAGGGTGCATAGAAAGTATCACCCAATAATAACCTGATTATTCCCAATTAAATCAGCATTCATGTTTGAAGAAAGTAAAATGGAAGTGTGCATATGTAAATGTGTGTGTGTTAGAGGCAGCTTAAAAATTTTTGCCCATGGATTTCTAATCTCATCATATAATCCCAAGTTATTTTCTCTTTATAGTACACACACACACATACACACACACACACACACACACACACACACACACATAGTAAATGGGGAAAAGAAATAACAATAAAAGTGCTCATGTGAGTAACAATTAGGTATTTTATGAAAAAAAGACTTCTAAACACAGGTCAAGCATTGTACTTCACATCTCACCTGAAGCATGCTGGCACTCCAGTCCACCAAAGACAGTTCTCTTGGGACCTACGCTGGATGGACACACAAGGTTTCATGAGGTAAAAGGCTAGGACACTTGCTCTTTCTGACCAGGCAGTGCTGTGGCTGATTAATATCCACCCAAAGCCACAATCACCTTCTGATCTGAGGAGCAGGTGACTGGAGCTTCTGAAGTGTCTTGATAAATTATGCAGGCATATCGAACAATACACAGAGCAGGTTAAAAAAATTCACTAAAGTGGTTTGCTTTGTCCTTTTAAGAAGTGAATCTAAATAGCTCATCATCAATCATTGACAACTCTTAGCATGACAATGCTAAGAAATTAGTATTACACCGGTACCACAGAAGAGCTATTTTCTTTTCCAATAAAATGTTTGGGAAAGGAGAGAGGAAGGGAAGAAAATAAACAAGGTTGTTTTAACAGCCTTTGAAATTTTACTTTTGCCGTTTTTTTCTGGCAAGCCAGAAGGCCAATTTGTTCATAATGTCCAATATCCTTTCATTACTATATCCTATTTATCTTAAGCCTTCCTTCCTCCTTGCCAACACAAATTATATCCACCGTTCAAGCATCATTTTAACCCCTATTTCAAAGGTCAAATGGTATCTGCTCCACAGCTATTTATTTTGTAACCACCACAATTCCATTTGATTCCTCTGATACTTGTACATATACTGTCTGAACTTATATCTTGTCCAGTACAGCTACAAAATTGAAGTACATAGTTGTTGTTTTGTTGTTTTGTGTTAATCTCATCTCCTTAACTATTTAGTAATTGTTAATCAAAAGAACTTTTACCTTCCATATTTGAGCTTTTAACAAAGAGTCAGTATTTAAAAAAAATTATAGGAAAAAAACGATCATCATACCACTTCATTCAAAATTCATAAAACAGAAAGTTAACCTGCATTACATAAAATAAGTTCATGCATGGGAATTTTTAAAAATATATAACTTATAGTTTGTTAAACCCTATATTGTTCCATAAAAAATTTAAAACAGTAAGAAAACATAAAAATGTGCACACTTATTTTAGCAATATATACTAAGAATAAATTAGCAAGTAATACTAAAAATAAATTAGCAAGTAAAATTAACTTCTAAAACCAATATATTAAATTTGATAGTCTTTAATTTTGTCATCATAGGAAACCAGTTGTTTTTTCTGTCAACAATATTTCTAAATATTATTATAATAAATGTAAAATACATATATATGTAATATCTATATCTATATCTAATATCTATATCTATATCTAGGAGAAAAGGGAAAGCTTCCCTGATGGTTCTGATTTTTTTAATATGTTTGTGGATCTTCTCAGGAACATCAGCAGGAATTTTGTTTGCTTTTATCCCTTTTTCTTATAAGATAGATTAACTGACATCAGACTCCCTAGCTGAGCACACAGACCTTCAGAGTGTACCCCTCTCCAGTTTCCCCCACTCTGGCCATCAAATGCCCATCACCACTATTCACACAGATGTGGTGCATGTTCACAGAGGTCTGAGCAGTCCTACTATGTATCCTTTCTTGGGAAATCCCTACCTTTACTGCATTTGGCTAATTCACTCTTCTGCCAGCATCCAGCTTTAATATAACTTCCTAGGAGTCTCCATTTTTAATTTTCCCAGTTAGGGTATCAAATGTCTGTCTGTATTTTGTGCTCTTATCACAGCCAGCCCCATCCTGGTTTACACTTGTAGTCCCATGTAAAAACAGTACTCATACACTCTCAGCAGTATCCAGTTTGGATGATGGATTATTATTGTGGGGTTCAACTTAAAACCAGTCTTGACTGGAAGGTCAATTCTGGCTGTTTATCTCAAGGCACCCCTGCCAGGTACCAAGAGGCTTTTAATCAATAGTAACTACAGCAGACTCTGAAAAGTTATCAAAAATATTGAAAGAAAACATATGGTCAAGATTGTGGTCGCATTATTGCAAAAGTCCACAGAGGCACAAAACTTAGGAAATTTTCCCAGAAATATTCTCCTTTTGGTTTTCATGAGCTTAAAAGCAGAATATGCCCAGTAACATAACAGTAATGTAAATTACAAAGTCAGCCCTGTGATAGCTTTGCCAGAATATAATTCACTTGATAGAATTCTAAGGCTTTCATTTCTCATGACTCACACTGTTGGTAATTTGAGATTAGACCACAAAAGGAACAGACCTAACTTTTGATTAAGGGTCTACCTAAATTTTGCAAGGCATTTTTCAGTGATAACAAACAATATCATAATATAGTTACTGACAATTCAATTCACATTTGAAGCACATAATTCCTTCAACATTTTTACTTCAGGTGTTTAAATCTATGATTAGTACTTTTTGAGCTGATCAAAATATTGTTAAATATTTAGGTTGAGGGCATAAGAATGGTGACTAGTATCAAGATATGCGTTCAAGTCTTAATACACCATTTGTAGTGTTTAAAATTTAGCTAACAGATGATGTAAGGCTGCTCATATGATTCAATGGAAGCAAATAGAAGAATTGTCACACTGGCACTTTATTGTGCATACTACAACAAATTCTGTATCTGTGAGAGTTTTGTTATATTCATACTAACGCTGTTTAACATCAATCTCCAGAGGTTCAGTTAGAGGTGAAGAGGCCATTAAAAAAAAAATGCTTATGGATATAAAGTACAAAATATATCCAACTCTATACAGTAATCAAACAATTGCAAATTAAAATGCATGGGCAACATTCTTCCTCTATCAACTGGGTCAAGTCTTTAAAAAGATGGTAAGAGCCACTGTTCGATGAGAAGCTAGGCACTCTCATGCTCTACTAAGAAGAATGTAAATGAACAGAGTTTTTCTAGAGAGCAATCTGACATTAAAGACCTCTCCTAAATAAAGATTATAAAACCTTTGATTCCTCGGATTCTATTGATAGATGCAAAATAATTCAAAAATTAAATCAGAATCTCTAGGCATGAGGCCCGAGCAGTAGTATTTCTTAACTACTCCCACCCAGGTAATTCTTAAATAGCCAGATTGGAGAATCACAGGTTTATGTAGATAATGTCAGGAAAAAATGTTCATTAAGTGCTAAGTAATTAAAAGCAAACTACAACTCGTTACTTTTGAAAACACACAAAAACACACACACATGCACATATCCAAGACTGAAACTGAAGCCAGTTAACAACATTTATTACTTAGTAATAAGATTATAGACGAGGGATTTATATGTGATTATAATAGTTATTATTGTTCTTTTGGCTAATTTGATATTTTCCGAATGTTGTACAATGGATATACATTGCTTTTGAATTAATGAAAATTATTTTTACAAGATCAGTATTAAAACATCTATTATTTCATAATAATATTTTGCAGGAATTTAAGATTTGATAATCTCAGAATTACCTAAAGTATGTCTTTAAAATGGTGGATTCCTTTGCCCTACCCAAGATTAACAGTCCTGAATTTTTTGGGAGGGGTGAAGCCTCAAAATATGTATTTTGAATAAAATACTTCCCTGATTCAGATGTAGAAATTAGTTTGAGAACACTGCAGTCTACAATAGATATTTTTCATTTATTACAATCTTTGTTAAATAGAAGATGAATTTATCAAATGATCTCCTCTATAATATATCCTAGTGGTTCTCAAACCTTTTGAACTCAGGAACCCTTTGCATTCCAAAAATTATTGAGGACCCCAAAGAGCTCTTGTATTTGCATGCTATATCTATTAATATCTACTAAATTAGAGATTAAACTAATAGTTTAAATATCAATTTATTATTTGCTTAAAAATAAACTCACTACATGTTAGCAGACAATATTTTATAAAAAATATTTTCAAAACAAAAAATTAAGTGATTCTGGGAAACATGGAGGAGTGAGAAACGTCCTCAGATCTCTCCCCTTGAAACAATAATAAGATGAACATCTAAAACTGAACAAAAAACACCCAAACTGCACACCAGCATGTTTAAGAGTAGTATCTGCACATAAGAACTACCACAGGTCAGAACCCCAGGTGTCAGGCAGTGGACTGAGAGAAATAAAGAAGCTGCCTCTCATGGCCTCCAGAGCTCCTTGAAGGAGTATGGGTAGGGGTCAAGGTGCCGTGACTTCCCTGATGAGCCCTGCCTGGAAGTACCATGCCTTCTATGCAGCCAGCAGCAAGGCCCAGTCATCAGGGCAGAAAGCAGAGAAGCAGGACAGGACAGCAGAGAAACAAGTTGATTTTTACCAGCCCCAGCTGCAAAACCAAGATTGAGACGCAGCTCCCAACTCCCAATCCAGAGGGCCCCACCCTTGCTACCCTCCAAGACCGAAACACCACGGAGCCCCAGGGGAAGCTGAGCAAATGCTACCGAAACTGTTGCTAACACTGATAGGGACTGAAACTGAGAGTAGCAAGTGTGATTAAATATCTACAAGAAAATAAAAAAGACATTATTTTGGCTTAATATAAAGCAGGAATCCAAGAGGCTTAGATGACACCTACTGGAAACCAAAAGAAAAATGCCTTCTTTGCAGCAGGCTAATGAGAGACCTTTATAAAATAAATCTTCTTTCTGGAAAAACAGCAGAATACACTTCCATTAATGCCCAGATGGAGAAATAGTCCATTAAACACCAAGAACAAACAAGGTAACAAGGCATCTCAGAAAGAAAGAGAAAAATCTCCAGAAAATAAGCTTACAAACATAGAAATATGCTACTTAAATGACAGAGAATTCAGGATAGTACTTCTGAAAAAACTCAGAGTTCCGAAACAAGTCATGTCAACAATTTCAGGAATTAAAAAAACAACTAGGTGAGCAGAGCAAGGAGACTGAAATCCTCAATAAGAACAGAGTAGATCTTATGAAGATAAAAAACACAGTGCAAGAGTTGAAAAATGAAATAGCAAGCTTGGGAAATAGAGTCGACCAAATGGAGTAAAGGATCAGTGATATCAAAGACAGACATCCAGAAATAAATCAGAAGGAAGAAGAGAGAAACCAAAGAATGAAAAATAATGAAAGAGAAATACAAGAACCAGCTGATACCATCAGGAGAGGAAACATAAGAATAATGAGCATTACCGAAGGCTAGGAAAAGGAGAAGGCACTAGAAAGCATTTTCAGACAAATAGTAGACAAGAATTTCCCAAATCTAAGGAATGAGATGGAGCTAGGAATTCAAAAAGTCAACAGAACAATTATCTCAACTCAAAAAGGCCTTTACCAAGACACACTGTATGAAAATTATCAAAAATCAACGACAAAAACAGAATTCTCAGGGTAGCCAGGAAAAAGATGATGGTAATGTATAAAGGAAAATCCATTAGATTATCATCGGACTTCACGGCACAAACCATACAAGCCAGAAAGGAGCAGAATCCAATATTCAAACTATTAAATGAAAGAAACTACCAGTCAAGAATAATGTATCCAGTTAAACCCTCCTTTAGATATGAAAGAGAAATAAAGACCTTTCCAGACATACAAAAATTGAGGGAATTCTCCACTACGAGGCCTGCACTACAGGAAATACTGAAAGGGGTCAGCTCACCTAAAATAAAATAACAAAACAAAACAAAAAATACATAATTAAGAGTAAAGTGACTACCAGGCAAATAGAAGCAGAGGAGTGCAACCCTTACTAAGAACAGGGCATTATAAGATTAAATAAAAAGAAGAGAATTGCTATAGCAAGATAGTAACGAAAGATACTGAAGGACACTTCGTAATGATAAAGGGAATCATGCACCAAGAAGACATAACACTTATTAATATCTATGCTCCCAATCGAGGAGCCCCGAAATATGTAAAACAATTACTAACAGAACTAAAGGGAGAAATAGACCAAAACACTATTGTCATAAGGGACCTAAATACTCTACTGTCGGATATGGACAGATCATCCAAACAGAAAATCAATAAGGAAATAACGTTAAATGACTCATTAGAACAACTGGACGTAATTGATATATACAGAGCCTTCCATCCCAAAACAGCTGCTTATACATTCTTTTCTAGTGCACATGGAACATGCTCAAGAATCGACCACATACTGGGACACAGAGATAGCTTCAACAAATATAAGAGGGATGAAATCATACCAACCATATTCTCTAATCATAATGCTTTAAAACTAGAGATCAACTGCAAAAAGAAATCAGAAAGAACGATAAAAACATAGAGATTAAACAATATGCTACTGAAGAATAACTGGGTCAGGGAAGAAACAAAGAGAGATCAAGAGATACATAGAAATTAATAATAATGGTAGTACAACATATAAAAACTTTTGGGAAATGGCAAAAGTGGTCATAAGAGGAAAGTTCATATCATTACAGGCCTATCTCGAAAAACAAGAACAAGCCCAAATAACAACCTAACACTTCATCTTATAAAACTAAAAAGGAAGAACAAATGAGGCCTAAAGTCAGAAGGAAAGAAATCATCAAAATTAGAGTAGAAATAAATGAAATTGAAAACAAAACAAAACAAAAAAAAAAATAGAAAAAATAAATGCAACAAAGAGCTGGTTCTTTGAGAAGGTTATTAATATTGACAAACCCCTGGCTAAAATTACTAATGAAAAAA
>NW_011888889.1:4111710-4112108 GCF_000151845.1 Pteropus vampyrus | reverse complement strand
AAAAAAAATAGAAAAAATAAATGCAACAAAGAGCTGGTTCTTTGAGAAGGTTATTAATATTGACAAACCCCTGGCTAAAATTACTAATGAAAAAAAGAGAAAGGACACAAACAAAATCAGGGATGAAAAGGGAAATTACGACTGACATCGCTGAAATACAAAGGATCATGCAAGAATACTATGAAAATTATATAACACCAAATTTAATAATCTAGAAAAAATGGACCAGTACTTAGAAAAATACAATCTTCCTAGACTGAATCAAGAAGATCTGGAAAATCTAAATAGACCGATCAGCAGTATAGAAACTGAAACTACCATCAAAAACCCACCAAAAAGTAAAAGTCCAGGACCACATGGCTTCACCAGTGAATTCCACCAAACATTCAAACTCTTCC
>NW_011888889.1:4104452-4111660 GCF_000151845.1 Pteropus vampyrus | reverse complement strand
AAAAACTGAAGAGGAAGCAATACTTTCCAACTCATTTTATGAGGCCAATATTACTCTGATACCAAAACCTGGTAAAGATAGCACAAAAATAGAAAACTACAGACCAATCTCTCTCATGAACACAAATACAAAAATCCTAAATAAGATACTAGTGAACCGAATACAGCGACATATTAAAAAGATTATACACCACAATCAAGTGGGCCTCATCCCAGGGGCACAGGGATGGTTCAACATATGCAAATCAATTAATGTGACACACCACATTAACAAATTAAAAAGTATCACATGATATGATCCTATCAATAGATGCAGAAAAAGCCTTTGACAAGATATAGCATCCTTTTATGATCAAAATACTTCACAAAATTGGTAAAGAAGGAAAGTTCCTTAACATAATAAAGGCCATATATGACAAATCCTCAGCCAACATTATACTGAATGGTGAAAATATAAAAACCTTCCCTCTAAGATCAGGAACAAGGCAAGGCTGTCTACTATTGCCATTGTTATTCGATATAACACTGGAGGTTCTAGCAAGTGCAATCAGACAAGAGAGATATAAAAGGCATCCAAATAGGAAACGAAGAAGTCAAACTGTCACTATTTGCAAATGACATGATTCTCTATATAGAAAACTCTAAAGACTCCACAAGAACACTACTAGAAACAATAAGCAAATACAGTAAAGTCTCTGGATACAAAATCAACATTAAAAAATCCATAGCATTCCTATACTCTAATAACGAAGCATCAGAAAAAGAAATAGAAAATATAATTCCTCTTGCAGTTGCAACAAAAAGAATAAAACACCTAGGAATAAATTTAACAAAACATGTGAAGGACCTATATAATAAAAACTACAAGACTCTATTAAAAGAAATCGAAGAAAATAAAAAGAAATGGAAAGATATTCCATGTTCTTGGATTGGAAGAATCAACATAGTTAAAATGACCTTATTATCTAAAGCATTATACAGATTTAATGCAATCCCCATCAAAATTCCATCGGCATTTTTTAAAGAAATAGAAGAAAAAATCATCGGATTTGTATAAAAGCACAAAAGATCCTGAATTGCCAAAGCAATCCTGAGAAAAAAGGACGAGGCTGGAGGCATCACTCTGCCCAACTTCAAATTATATTACAAAGTGATAGTAATCAAAACGGCATAGTATTAGCAGCAAAACAGACACATGGACTAATGGAACAGAATCACGAGTCCAAAAGTAAATCCATATTTATATGGGCAAATAATTTTCAAAAAAAAAGGTAAAAACATACAGTGGAGAAAGGAATGCCTTTTCAATAAATGGTGCTGGGAAAATTGGAAGGCCATCTGCAAAAGAATGAAATTAGACTTGTCTATCACCACACACCAAAATTTACTCAAAATGGATTATAGACCTGAATATAAGACCAAAATCAATAAAATGCATAGAAAAAAACATAGGAACTAAACTCAAGGACCTTGGACTTAAAGAGGATTTTATAAATTTGACCTCAATGGCAAAGAAAGTAAAAGCAAAAATAAATGAATGGGACTACATCAAACTAAAAAGCTTCTGCTCAGCAAAAGAAATCATCGACAAGGTAAAGAGACAACCATCTGAATGGGAAAATATATTTGGAAGCAACGCCTCGGATAAGGGCCTAATATCCAAAATATACAAAGAACTCATACGACTCAATACCAACAAATAAACAAATGATCCAATCAAAAAATGAGCAGAGGACCTGAAGAGACACTTCTCCCTAGAAGACATACAAATACCCAACGAATATAAGAAAAGATGCTCAACATCACTAGCTGTTAGGGAAATGCAAATCAAAACCACAATGAGATACCATCTCATACCTGTTAGAATAGCTATAATCCACAAGACAAGTAATAAATGATGGAGAGGATGCGGAGAAAAAGGAATCCTCATACACTGCTGGTGGGACTGCAAATTGGTACAGCCACTGTGGAAAACAGTATGGAGGTTCCCCAAAAAACTAAGAATTGATCTACCATATGATCCAGCAATCCCTTTTCTGGGTATTTACCCCGAAGTCTTGAAAACCATTATCCAAAAAGATATTTGCACACCAATGTTCATAGCAGTATTATTCACAGTGGCCAGGACATGGAAGCAACCGAAGTGTCCTACAATAGATGATTGGCTAAAGAAGCTGTGGTACATAAATACAATGGAATATTACTCAGCCATAAGAAGAGATGAAATACTGCCATTTGCGACAACATGGATGGACCTCGAGACAATCATGCTAAGCAAAATAAGCCAGACAGAAAAAGTTGAAAATCACATGGTATCACTTATATGTGGGATATAAACCTAAAAGCAACAAATGAACAGGACAAACAGAGACTCATGGACATGGAAAATGAAAAAAGTGGTTACCAGAGGGTAGGGTGTAGGAGAGGAAGAGAGAGGTAGTCAGGGTAAAAGGGGTCAAATATAGGGGGTAAGGGAAGGTGAATTAGGTAAAAGAGATCAAATATATAGTAGCTGAAGGAAACTGGACTCTGGGTAGTAATCACACAATAAAATATACAGATGTCAAATTATAATGTACACCTGAAAATTACATAATTATATTAACCAATATTACCCCAATAAACTTAATAAAAAAAAAGAAAATTAGTAAGAAGAGTGGCATTGTTTTACATTTTTGCAAATCACTTTAAGTTCTATCTTAAAAGAATACAGCTCTAATGTCACATTTGCTTCTGTTTTCAATCTACCACACTATGCTCTTTTGTTGAAATATGAAAAAAAAAAAATCTGGACTCCTACAAATATAAGTTGGCTGTAGTTGGAAAAGAGAAGACTATTTTGACCCTTTCAGCTAATTTTGGATATTCTTCTTTGATACTACAACAAAACTCAACAAGTATTAGTTTCATGAAGGTTAGTTGCAATGAGGAATCTGAAACCTTTCAATAAAATTTTCCCACTCTATCATATGAAATCCCTTGGTTTATCTTGCAATTTGAGTGACTATTTTACCCATATCTTATTTTGTAATATAACACATTGGTCATGTGGAAAACATTAGTTGACTGAATCATGCCAATTTTCTGAACAGTGAGACAATTCACTGCACAGTATTGAAAGATTGGTTTATTAAATACCTATCCATTTTATACATCCAAGTATAATATAGCTGTCAAGTTCATGATGGTAAGTGCAAGTTTTCCAAAATTATAATTTTCATATGAAAGCTCAGAGTTTAACTCTGGCAGCAAATAGTGTCAGTTTTCCTAGAAGTGACCAATTTATTTTATTAATTTTTGAGAAAATGACCTAATGTTCATTTCCAGATAACTTTTCTGTCAATGTTCTTTCATGTAGGATGGTATTCCATGAAAAAAACAGCAAGCTCAGCTTACAGGCAGAATGATCCCATAAGATCCTTTCTTAAAGAGAGTCACTGTACTCTGGTATGTGGCAGAAGTATTATATATATACTTCAAATTTCAAAACACAGATTAAAAACTTTTAATATACACTAGTCATTTCAACTGCTTAATCAAATATATTTTTTTTAATTTAGAAATTTATTCTGTTTAATCCACAAGCTTTATATAGCTTTAGTTAAAAAAAAACAAAAACAAAAACAGTGAAAACTAGAAACTATTTCAAAGTCTGGGCCCTTCTAGTTTTCCAAATACATGAGCTCTGAAAGCTGTATACACCAATTGGAAGAATTGAGCCATGACATTTCATAAAACAAATTTTTTATAATTGAAAGATCCTTCCTGGGACTAGTTAATTGCCTTTACAAAAAAATACAACAGAATAAGATGAAATTCCAGTGTTCTAAATCAATTTGTTACACATCAATATATTTTTAAGTGAAAGTGTATAGTAGTAAAGAATATAGTAACCATTAGTACATTTTGGTGTCATTCCCTTGATTCACATCAAGAAGCAAAAAAGGCAAATATCTTGTTACTATGAAAATAATTTTAACCTTGAAGACCTTTGAAAGAGCTCATGGACACACTGGGGTCTGTAGACTACACTTCCCAACCCTGATCCACAGACAAGATTAATAAGTAGAAGCTCTCCTTCTGTCCATTAAAATAATGCCTATGGCCTCAGTTTGATGAACTTTCATCACTAATATTCTATAATACTTTGTTCTATACTTCACTTATGCTTAACCAGTATACCCAGGGTAAATTCCTAAATCTATGTCTACATATTGTATAACTGTTGCCATTCTTCTAAAAATTAATGAAATATTGCATAAGCTAGTGAAATATGAGTGCAAAAGAAAGGGAATAGACACTGCTATCTAAAGATTTTTTATTTTTTAATTTATTACTATTTCTCCAGTACCTTGAACAGTACCTAATACATAGTACACAAATGCTAGTTGTTTATTGAATGAATGATTTGTTGTTTCTATTAAAATAAGGTGAATCGTTTGAATGTCTCTACAATATTTAAAAGCCAAATTATGTGACTGAAAGACCAGAGTAAGAGATGAGGAATGAACTGATAAAAATCTAAGAATCTGTGTACTCACTGCATTATGCTCATTCCCTAAAAATGGGAAATTAGAAATTACAAAGGATACCCAATGTGTGACTTATGTAAAAAAGCTAGAGAAATTACTTCCTTTGATTAAATATTCACGTCAAAAGTCTGTTTTCTTTCTCATTTACAGTTTGTTGATCCACTTCATTTAAAAATACCTATCAAATACTGCTAGTATTTCCACAAGTCTTTGAATTTGTAATACCCAAAGGCAAATTGATGCTAGCAATGTTTCATCTTTCTGACGCATCACCACCATCTGGTGTCAATAAGAGATAACTGCAGGCTTTCTTCCAAATTTTTGACCTTGGCTTTATTTAAAATGGTTTCCAAGAAGGGAAGAAGGAAGGAAGGAAGGGAAGTGTGAAGGAAAAAAGAAAGGAAATGTACTGAGGTGAGAAGTGAATACTCTGACATTTCTTTTTACAAGTTTTGGATTTACCTTGGTTTGAATTTCAAATCTCGTATTCGAGTTATAACATTTTGAGATTTAACACACAAATCTGTTTAGGCTATCCATATCATTTAAAATTTTTGTCCTACTCTCTTAATATTTTGGTGTGAAGATTCATTTTATGACCTTTCTCTATTTGCTCTTTAGTAATAGGGAAATGGGAGTGGATGACAAGCTTGACCTAACTTGTATATTTTAGCTGAAATCGTTTAGTATGAAAGCATTGAGTAGACATCAGAAAGAGTAGTAACTCCACCACAGGTGCAAAAATCTCAGAGATAGTCACAGTTGATAGACTGTAGCAAAGTGAATGCAAAAACACCAAATGATACCTGCTGGGCATGGTGTTTCCCGCAGAGGAATGCAGAGTTCCATTTGCCTACTCAACTTATGAAATTTAAAGGAACCCAAAGAATACTTTTCCAACTGAAAGGACCTTCCCCATCAGTCTATCTCAGAATTATGATGTTCTATCATTAGAAGTAATTTTATATTTATAATGGCAATATCTGCTAGAATTCATATTCTTAAGGAAGAACCTTCCCAGCTATTTTCAATTATGAACAATTTCCCAATAGTCAGCTAGAAATTAGTCTAAGACCATGTTCATTCAAGCTATATGGGGAGGCAGGCCATTAAGGGAAGGGAAGTCTCGGAAGCTGGAGGTCGATAGGCAGACAGGCAGCTTGGAGAGCTGAGAAAGAATGGATAAAACGGTGCAGGAGTTGGGAGAATGTGTACTCTCAGCGTTCCTGAGAAAATCTGATTTTATAGCCTGGTTCTTTCCAAACACATTCCATATTGTAACATTATTAAGTCCCTTTGAAAACCACACCATTCCTCAATTAATTAGTTCCATAGGTCTTATGTTAAATGTAGGGTGGTTTAACATGTTTTTTAAGTAGCAGTTTGAATTTAGGCTCAGATACTATTTTGATGTGCAATGGTGTGATTTAAGATTGGTTGGTTGTTTGTATATGAGACGTACATCTTCTCAGTTCCTAACTGCATTTGATAAAAGTCATGTTTATCCCAGTGAGCCTTTTAATAGTTCCTGCCTCATTGCCTTATTGCTGAAGAAGTCTGAGCTAAAAACAAAACAAAACAAAACAAACAAAACAAACAAACAAAAAAAAACATTAGGGTTCACCACTCTGTCTTTATCAGAGACGGCTTCATTGCACGTGAGCATGACAGCTGGTTGCACAGGACCCTGTGTTCAGAAGGATCCTGAACTTGGTTTAATGCTCCATTGTTTCCATCTTCAAATTCTTATTAATTTTACCTCTGAGCTTGTGTTTTTAAGTAAAGTCCAATGGAACAATAGATATGCACATGAAGAGGTGAACTATGTGCAATGTGAGTGTCTGCCAGTTGTATCCCCATTCAAATACAGTGTGAGCAGAGCCCCATGAGCATAGAATTCCAGTGGGCCCATGGCATCTGGGAGTTCAGAAAGAACAAGGAATATGTATTACATCTTCCACTGAGTAACAAACACTTTTTTTGTTAGCACAAACAATGCTTTAAACAGAAAAACTTGTTTTGTTTTTAAGAAACAGGAATGGCCGAGGAACCCTATCATGTACATTCTTATGCATGTTTGTCTTGAATTAGCTCACCACTGATGACATAGAAAGACATGGAAAGATAGGTCAAATTGTAATCCCTTTTTCTTTCAGTCCTTCTTTACTCATCAGTAAGCTGAAGATATGGAGGGTTGGTAGAATATAGATATATTAGCGATGTTAGTTAAATGAAATAAAAACAGTTGAGATTATTTTATACAGCATTTCACCCCTTCTGGTAAGAATAAAATACATATGCATACATACAAAATGAAAATTATATATTTCAGTGATTTTGCACACTAGCAAATTGTCTTTGTACATAGTACTGGCATTGAACATAAAGAACAGTAAAATTCATGCTAATACTTAAAAATAATAATTTTCTTTACATAGAATGACATTAAATAGCAAAGACACCTTGACAAGTTGAGAGTCATTGCAATAATTTATATTTTAAAGTTTTTTGTTTTTTGGTTTTTTTTTTTTGCTTTTTGAACAAGGAAACTTGTATTTTTATTTTACACTGGGCCTCACACATTATATTCTTTATATTTGCTGATAGTGCTGCTATCGCTCTCAGACCAGCTGAGATATTCCTTGGGGATGTCAAGCTATCAAAACAACATTTCTTC
>NW_011888889.1:4092198-4103784 GCF_000151845.1 Pteropus vampyrus | reverse complement strand
TTTGATCTTAATAAAAAATGACCACTGCAGAAATACTGTAAAACAAAGAAAGAGTGTAGTGATTATAATCAAGAGCAAAGTGACCTTTCTCTCCCTTTGTGTACTGATGACAGCAGGAAGTATATGAACACAGAGAAATCTGCTTTCCCTTCTAGGCATTATTCTCTCTTCCACAGTCAGTACAGCTGCTGGGACAACAGTCCATCTACCTGAGAAGTCACCCTGAGGAAATAATGTTTTAACCTTCAAAACGAGTGCAGCTTCTGCTTTCAAGAAGTAGTTCATTCAATCTGCTACAGAGCAGATATCCTTCAGAGTTGACTTTTAACTTGTGTCACTCCAAGTCAAAGAGGAGATAAAAAAATTGATTTTTTAAAAATCACACTGATTACTGAAGTTATTGAAATGCTATAAATTACAGGGTTCGTAATTTCACATTTAAAAGATCAGAAACACTTACTTTCCTTAAGTTGCACAGCTAGTAATGGGCAGAAGCAGGACTTCCAGCCTTGCTTTATTCCAAAATCTTTATACTTTGCAGTTGTTCATTTGGATATTCTAGCTACTCTGCAATGGGTATATGGTTTTCATGGGCAAGCATTTGTATAAGCCCCTACAGTTTAAATAGTAAGTCTTTTATTGCTTTATTTCCAAATAAATGACTGAATTACCTAGAAAGAAAATAAAATTACCACTGACAGTCCTATAAATTGTTAACATTTTTACTACTTTAGTCAACAACATTGGATTATATACTTCCAAGTTGCTGAGAGACTAGATCTTAAATGTTCTCACCACAAATGTTTCAAATCAACAAGTTCTACATCCTAAATTTACAAAATGAAAGATGTCAATTATATCTCAATTAAAAAAAAAAAAAAAAGAATCAGACCAGAGAAATCAATACTCTATGAGAAAAGGTTTTTCTCTATTACATGATTTCTAAGCCCAAATGTTATTTTTTATTTTTTATTTTTTGGATCATAAAGGGCTGCTATTGATAAAAGCAAAGAGAACTATTCCAGCTTGAAAAATGCTACCCACCTCTCGGACATGGCTAAATCGACCAAAGTGTCCACATGCTGTGGAGACCTGGTTATAAATGTTGGAAATACATTAATGTACTCAGAAAGAAAATAATGCCTTAAAATGGAGTGGGCCAGTATTCCCTTTTTTTTATGTGAAACTTTACTACTTCTTGGGTGAAAAAAAACTGGGTGACACTTTCAGTATAAAATGCATCCAAATATGTATTTTTAAATTGCAAACTATTTACAGACAGACTTTGACAGGTTTGAGAGAGAACTCAACCTTCTCTTTGATCTCACCAAATCCCACATCAATATATTTTCCTATAGTACAAAGGTACTAAATTATTATTTAAAAATACCCTTGAACTAGAAGATTATCTAGAAGGTAAGGACAAACATCTTTGGATCTTTAACAATGATCACCTTGCACTCTAATATGGGCAAAAATATACTCAACTTCCAGTATTACTTCCTACCATCTACATCTTCACTGGATTTCTTTTCTTATTTTATCCCATGTCTGTTTACATTTAAAAAAATTATGCTAATCACCCTTACATTTTGTAACATCTTCAAAATATTGAAACTATAAAATTACTAAATAGGAGTATCAACTTTCTTAAGACCTAAACTTTTAAGTCTTTAAAAATCTGTCAGAAATTTAGTCAAATATGATTAAAGATTCACTCACATGTTAACAAATAACACATAATCTTCCATCTTAAAAGTAACTTCTTTGGAACAGAGCAATGGCCTGTTCCACTAGCATCTAGTATCTAGACTTTTTTTTGATAAACAAGTCGGTTAATAATAAGATTTAGATTTCTTGTTTGCATTTTTTTTTCATTAGAGTCATAGAAATGATCAGAACAAGCAATGTGTACAAGAAGAGAATTCTATCCTGATCAAAAAAAAAAAAAAATGATTACTGCCATTTGAAACAACATGGATGGATCTTGAGATTATCATGCTAAGCAAAATAAGTCAGACAGAAAAAGTTGAGAACCATATGATTTCACTCAGATGTGAGATATAAAACTGAAAGCAACAAACAAACAAAAACTCATAGACAATAGTTTAGTGGTTACCAGAGGGAAAGGGGGGTAAGAAGTAGGTAGATAAGGGTAAAGGGGTCAAATATATGGTGATGAAAGATTTGACATTGAGTGGTAAATACACAATGCAATATACAGATGATGTGTTACTGAATTGTACACCTGAAATCTATATAATTTTATTAACCAATGTCACCCTAATAAATTTAATAAAAAAAAGGAATAAAAGACTTTTCCAACTCTAAAATCCAATTAAACTAATAGAACCAGGTGATTATCTTTTGTAATATAATATTTATTTCCCAAGGGGAAGAGAAATCTCAAATGTATACCAAGACAATGGGAAGCAAGTAATTGAAATTGCTTGTAGATAAGATTGTTTTAGATTAAAAACATCAAAACATTTTTATATTTAAATTTTTAAAATCACAATTCTTTAACAAAATATCTCTACCATATTCTTTATGATTACCGCAATATGCAATAGAAGGGCTGATTTAAGAAATGGTCACAAATAAAACTTTTTTGATAAATGCAGAAAAAATTAAATTTTCCTCCAGCTCTAGTCTGCTTCTTGGTTTATGGCATTGCTAGTCATCTTGTTGTCAGGACCAGAGAACATGCATGTCTTTCCTTTCATCTACAATCCCTCTAGTTGGTCTAAATTCTGCAGTTCTCCTCTCCATACATTTCAATCTGTTCTTTCTAAAATTTCTCTTTTTAATGCTGGTATCACAGTTCAAGTTTTTATTCTCTTTCAGATGGATGTTTATGAAACTTTCTGTCTGGCCTTTCTCGCTTTGCTTCTCTCTATCTTCAAATCCTTCCTATGCTCTGTTGCAAGTTTTGGTCAGAAAAACCACAATATAATCAAGATATTCAGTTGTTGAAATGTTTAATGGTTTTTGCTATATAAAGCAAAATGCAGTCTCCTTAGCAATACATTCAAGGTCCTTTATCATTAGACCCCAAACTATATTGTCATTCCTTTACCTTCCTCATTTCAACTCATTGTCCCGCTTCTAGGTCTTTTCTGACCCTCATTCCAGGTAAATTCTACTCAAACTGTCAGAACATATCCCTTGATTTATAATGATTTTGACTTTTTTTTTTTAATGCATTTCTTCTAGAAAGTTCCCTAACCCACCTCTTCAAAATGTCTACCATTAAAACCAAATATCTCTTCTCTGTGAGTCAACTGCTTTTTCTGCCAACAGAAAAGGAGCACAAAATACCCCTGTGAATAACTCAATCTCTGCGTTACTCTGGTAACAAAGGGTTGGTTGAGTCTACTGGAAAGCGGGTGGTGGTGGTGGTGTGTCTCTTCATTCTTTGGCTCCTAGTACAGGCATTACTCATCTCTGTGCACTCCATGATCTAACCCAGAGCCTAGCATGATGTTCAGGAGATCTGTGTGTACTTGAATCATGTAATGGATCAAGCCAAGAGATCTTCATGAAGACAATCCAAAGAGTTCAAAACAAAAACAGGATAATCTTCTAAAAGGAGCTAAAAGGCACATAGCCTTAATCTCTCTTTATTCTACATACACTTAGGGAACCAGCTAATTAAAGGAATCCTCTAGTGAATTTCTTGTAAAAGGAAGAATTCTCTGGCAAAGCAAATAATCAATGCTTAATTTATAAAGTACTTACGGAGGTAGGTGCTTACAGAATCACCAAATGGCACTTTAGGGACCCCTCATCATTAATTTGCCACTATAAGCTCCTAACTGAAGGAATCTCCTAGATTCTGGAGAAAATTGGATTGTAGATGATTTAAGCTGTTAATTTTGATCTTCTATAAAAGAATGTCAATATGGCTATATTTGCTTCCCCATTTAAGACTTAAAGCAGAGTAGACCAAAAAAAAAAAAAAATCTCCACAGGTAACATTCTAATACTAAATTCATTTTGTTTCAGGTAAAAGCAATAAAAAGTTTTAAATGACTAACATAAAGAGTCCATTGTGTTATTTATATATCTTTGATTTGGGAACAAAATTTTGGCACTTCTTTCTCAGTCTAAGTAATAATAATTTTTAAACATTTACTATGAAGTTTGTTGTTGTTTTTAAACTAATTCTCCTCCCGGGGCAGATGAACTGAACTGTTACCATAGATTAAAAATTAAAGCTCTGCTTTTCCTTTGAGCATTTTATCTTAACATTCAAAAGCTTTTGAAAATAAGAATGGTTATTATTTTGTGGTTATAAACACTAAGAAAAAGAACCCACACACATTGATACTTACTTATCGGGCCCTATTTTTCACAAAATGTCAGCTCCATAATTTCCATATGTGACAGGTTTTGAAGTAACAATCTGCCTAGAGAAGAATGAAGCAGAAGAATCCCTAGGATATTGCCCCAAAGTCAGAGTTTACTGTTTCGTTTTGTTTTACCTAGGATACATATGTGTATGGGGTGTTTTGGTGAAAGTGATTGAAATTCTGGAGAAGCTAAAATTTCCACAAACCATTTCTTGGTTTTAACCTTATTTCCTAATATTTAGGCCAATCCCTATCACAAATGCAATTTATTTTACATTCTCCATTCCTCCCACCCCCTCTTCTTCCCCTTTTCTTTCTTTCTTTCCTTCTTTTTTGGAAAAGAAAAATGTTTCTAAACTCTGTGTGTACATTACACATTAAAAAATAAAGTTGAAATACCCGAGGAAGTAATAATATGGTGACAATCTACAGAAAATATTAGATAACATTCAAAACTTCCAATATTTGAGTCCTTGCTTACCTTCTTAGCATTATCTCTATATTTTAGACATATCTGGCTAATTTCAGATTCTGTCAAGATTCTGTCAAACTATTCCACACTTCCATGACTTTGCATTTGCCATTTTCATTGCTTAGAAATCATATATTCATTGAATATTTTTTACTGAAATCTACTCTGTGTGAAAAACAGTGCTAGGTCTCAGGAATATAGTAGTGAAAAAAATATTCACAGTAGTTGCCCACATACAACTCAGCATCCTTCCTCCCTGGCAAACCCTGCTCACATCTTGTATGTTTCTTTCTCTAGGATGTGTTCCCTGACCTTTCCATGTCAATTCTTCCTTTGAGACACTGATACAGCTTTAATACACTTCTGTTTGAGTCATGACCAAAATGCTTTTCATATGGTTATTTATCTATCTCATTCTCTTATTAAACAGTAAAGTTGCTGTATCTTTCATATTTGTATTATTAGTACAGTGCTTAGCAAATATTTGACAGATTTAACTAACTGTGTGTTGTTCCAGAGAGCTACATAGATCCACACCATAAGTTAGAAAGAGCCAAGTTAAATTCAATAGAAATGGTTTTAACAAGAGCAGTTATCTAATAATATAGTGGATTTTATATGAGGTAAGATGTGTCTCACTGGTGGACATTGTCAAACAATGTCTGGAAGATAGTAGAGGACTATCTTTGGCTAGAAGGCTAAGATAGGAGACCTAAAATCCTATAAGACTATAACTGTTCCTTAAGTGCTAGAAAACAGAAAAAGGCATAAATAAGTATATTTATTTCACAGGTTGGTTTACCTAGTTATCTTCAGAGAGTGATATATATCCTATAATACATGTCCTCAATACTACTATATTGTAGACTGCCTCTGGACAACTTCTGAGATTATCTAGAGTCCTGTAGACTTCAGGACTAATTATAAACTACTCAAGAAATAATCATCACTTTCCTAAGAAGGTGGGGTTGCTGGAGTTCTGAAAGAATTCCTCAGGTTGAATTCACAGATGTTCGTAACTTCAAATCAAGTGGAGTCATTTTAGGATTTTGCATTTAGGGAGATGAAACAAGTTCCCGGATCTAACTCATCAATAGAACAGAATTTCTATAATCAACCAAGGTTTGGATGCACTCTCTAAAGGATAAAGATGAAAAGAAGTTAATTTTCATTGGAATTCATGAGGAACCCCAGATCCTTCAGGCTGATCCTGGTGTACCAGTATTCAGATGTTGTTTGAAGAACACTATTTTATTTTTCAAAACTGTTGCCCAAATACACATTAAATTAGAAAAAGAAAACTTTAAAAATGGAAATTAAAATTCAGATGGGTGCTTTCTGTAATATTATTTGGCCACTATCACTCTCTTAGTCTCCCCAATATAGGAATTTATAACTCAGAAAGGTATGAAATGCAGATATTTGTCTTTGATTGTACTATAGTCATAAGATTTAGCAACACTATATGGCAAAATAATTATAACTAATGCTGAAAACAAAGGAAAATTGTGATTGACTTTTGGAGCTTCTGAAAAAAAAGATTAAAGTATAATGAATGTCAGAAACATACTTTTCAAATGAAAATACCATTTAGCAACTTGAGAACATCTAATTTCATTTTCTTCCAGTGACCAAGAAAAATGTCTTCCATAAAGTTTTTATTTCTCCCTGAAAATAATGCATGCCTTTCAATGTAATTTAAAATAAAATGATCTTCTTATAGTCAACCTGTCATGCTGTACTGTTTAATTAAACATAATAATTTATCTTGGGCTGCTTGAAAGTCAATTGTCCAGAGCTTTTGTGCCAAATGTGACTTGGTTCTTAATTATTAACTGGCTGCTTTTATAAGCAAGTATTTTGCAGGTAATTTTATATAATTTTATAAATAAAATTTGTTACTAAAAATAAATTATTTGGAGTTCAGAGTGAAATTTTTATTTATCAACTAGTGTTTAACTAATCAACATAAACTATTGGTTTAAATTTGACTAAGTTTGATTAAAGTGGAAAAATATAATATATAATATGTATATATTATGTATAACATGTAATATAAAGACAATGTGTTATATGTTATTAATTATGTAAAATTATATATTATATAAAACTAGTTATGTAAAATTTTATATGGGTATGTTATATAACATAATATTATATATATGCTTTATTTTATCTTTCACCTACGTGTCCTTCTTGACACGAAGGTTCTCCTCTGTCTACTAATATCAAGTACAGACTGAACCTTAAGTTTACTTTCTTAAACTCAATGGCAGGTAGGCATAGTATATTCCAAAGTGTGCATTAGGTAATGTACTATCTTCAGTGAATGCATGTGGGTGTAAGTATTGTTCTCTGAAAATGGAATCTGAATGTTGTAAAAAAAAAAGGGGGGGGAGAGGAGGAGGACAGCGAAGAGGAGGAAAAAGGGGAGGAGGAGGAGGAAGAAGAAGAGGAGGAGGAGGAGGAGGAGGAGGCTATCTATTATATTAAAATTTTAAGATGGCTCTCTAAATTTCTACTCCCTTGGGTACATTCAGCTTCTCCCAGTTATCAAGTCAAACTGTAATCTACATGCTGCTGTGAAAAGATTTTGTAGATATAATTAAGGTTCCAAAATAACTGTTTATAAAAGACTATTATCCTGGGTGAGCCTGACCTAAACAAGTGAGTCCAACCTTAAAAGAAATTTAGCTGTTCTGGAGAGATTTAAAGTATAAGAGGGATTTAATGAGAGGACAATTCTTCACTGATGGCTTTGGGGCAAGGACTGAAAGCCAGCAAGAGAACAGGGACCTCATTTCTATAATCACAAGGAACTCAATTCTTCCAACAACCTAATGAGCCTGGAAGAGTAGGCTAAGCAATAGGTGAGAATTCATACTTTCAACACTTTGATTTTGGCCATGTGAGATAATTAGAGGATGACTCAATCATACCAAGTCTCTATTTCTGACTATGGAATTATGAGATAATAAATGGATATTGCTTAAAGCTACTGAGTTTATGAAAATTTATTATACAGCAATAGAAAACTAATACATCTATGACTTAATTAAACAGAGCATCATCATTATAGATAAATGGAATTTGTGGGGCTGTCCTGAGAGTCAAACAGAGTAAAGAATTGATTTTGAAGATAATAATTGTCCCGTTATGCCCATAATAAATGACTTCATTAACTCACCATTCCATTGGGGTCAGTAGGTATAAAGTACAAAGAGCATGTATTAGAGTGGCTAGCAATAAAATCTTGTGCATCTAAGATTTAAGTACATGGTAGTAAAGTGAATGAGCTATGATATGGTGAAAAGAATCTAGTATTAAGGAAAAAGGGGGTAAAAAAAGACTTGAGTTAAATTCCATATTAGAAACAAGTAGCATGATCTTGAATAGACTGTTTCATCTCCAACTAAGTGATTCATTTGGTTGAAAAATGTGAATAAAATCAACATGACTCAAATTTCTTAGTGAAGATCAAAAGAGCTACTCTGGGGAATCAACTTCTAGTATGGCAGTGAGAAATTTCCTGAACTCACTCTCTAAATGATGAAAAATTGATAAAATAATTACCATGAGCCACTTCAGAACTCTTGGTAGTTAACAAAAGCCCCAGAACAAATGGAAAATCATCTAGTATAGAAACTACTGAATCTCTTAAGACAGCAAGTCTGTGACATTTTAACCTGAAATTATTCCCATCCCTTCTTCCTAGCTCAATGGTGTGGTAGCAAAAGCAAGCAGCACTACAGACAACAGAGAAATCTGACCATCTTTGGAAATCTGTTAAAATTATTATCCCCAGAGCACACTCAATAATTTGTCCAAACCTTTAGAGCATTGTGAAATGCACAAATATATAGAAATTAAGCAACACACTCCTAAATAACCAATGAATCAATAAAGAAAAAAAAAATCACAAAGAAAAAGAAAATACTTGGAGATAAACAAAAACAACAACTCAATATTCTAAAACATGGGATATGGGTAAAGCTGTACATAGAGGAAAATTTATAGCTGTAGATGACTACATTAAGAAAGAAGAACTCAAATCAATAACCTCACTTTCCACCTTAAGAAACTAGAAAAGGAAGAGCAAACACAACCTAAGCAAATGGTATGAAATAATAAAGATTAGATTAGAAATAAATGAAATCAAGACTAGAAAAACAATAAAGAAAATCAACAAAACCAAAAGTGTGTTCTTTGAAAAATCAAATACTTTCTATACATTAATGAATAATCAATCTGTAAATGAAATTTATAAACACTCTTAAATAAAATATCTAATAATAAATTTATAAAAGGCAAATAAGAATTATACACTGAAAACTACAAAACATTATTGAAAAAAAATTAAAGATGACCCACATAAATGAAAATATATACCACGTTTATAGATCAGAAGACTTAACATTGTTAAGACAGCACTAATTCTCAAATTGATCTACAGAGTCAACATAATCTCTCAATATCTCAGCTTTTTGGTTTTTTGGGGGGGATGGGGAGAGGGAAGGAAGCTGATCTAAAATTAATATGAAAATGAAAGGTATCAAATAACTGAAACCTTCTTGAAAAAGAAGGACAAAGTTGGTGGATTCACACTTCTCAATTTCAAAACCCAGTAAAAATCTATAGTAATCAAGATGTTGTGTTACTAGCATAAACACAGACATATATATCAATGGGAAAAGAATTGAGAATTCAGAATAAACCCTTACACTTAGGGTTAATTGAGTTGGACAAAAGTGCCAGGATAATTCAAAAGCAAAAGTATAGTCATTTAAGAAATGCTGCTGAAACAACTGGACCTCCACATCAAAAGGCTGAATCTGAAGCTCTGCCTCACACCACACACATACAATTAATTGAAATGGATCCTAGATTTAACTGTTAGAGCAAGAACTACATAACTCTCCAAAGAAAAAAGGAGTAAATTTTTGTGACCTTGGGTTAAGCAATGATTTCTTAGTTATGACATACAAAATAGAATTAAAAAAAAAAAAAAAAACTTTAGTGTGTCAGAGGACACAGCCAATGAAGTAAAAAGACAACTCACAGAATAAGATAAAATGTTTGCAATCACATACATGACAAAAGAGTTGTAAACAGAATATATAAATAACTCTTACCATTCAATAAAGTCAATTAACCCGATTAAAAATGGACAAAGTATTTGAATACACATTTCTACAAAGAAGATGTATATAGTCAATAAACAGAAAAAGATAGTCAAAATCATTAGTCATTAGGGAAGTGCAAATCAAAATACAATGAGAAACTACTGCATGCCTACTAGTATGGCTAAAATATAAGAGAAATAATAAGTGTCACTGAGAATGAGGAGAAATTCGAATCCTCATACATTGCCTGTGGGAATGTAAAATGGTACAACCACTTTGGAAAAACAGTTTGGCTGTTCCTCTGATGCTCAATATAGAGTTACCTTATAATTCAGCAGTTCCACTACTAAATATATATCCAAGGGAACTGAAAACATAGGGTCAACACAAAAACTTGTGCACAAATTTCACAGCAGTATTATTCATAATAGAGAAAAAGTGAAAACAACCTAATGTCCATCAACTAACTGATAAGTGGAATAAATAATGTGGTATATCCGAACAATAAAACATTTTAGGTCATAAAAATAAATGTGGGACTGATATCTTCTATGATATGGATAAATTTTGAAAATATTATACTGAGCAAGAGAAGGCAGTAACAAAATACAACATATTTTATTAATCTATTTATATGAAATGTCCAGAATTGGCAAATCCGTAAAGCCAGAAAGCAAATTAGATTTTAGTGATGGCGGCATAACTCTGTGAATATACTAAAAACCAAAGAACTGCACACTTTTAAGAGTAAATTTTATGAGATATGAAATATACCTCTAAAAAAAGATTTCAGCAAAGCCGCAAAAAAAAAAAAGTAATATTAGTTCTGGCACTTGATTTTTTTTAAAAGAGTTACTTTTTTAAAAGTGTGACAGTAAAGTTATTGACACAAATACCGAGTAGCTTCTTCTTTTTCTTCTTTGAACTAGCTAGTTGAAACAACTGACAGAGAGGCAAAAGGAAATATCCAGAAGTAGGGAAAATAAATTGTATATAACGGGGAAAAGAACTAACAGATGACATTCATTGACTTCTACTGTTCCTCAGGCCAACTCTTCAGAGATCTCCTGGCTTGCAACTGAATTTGTACCAAGTGGTGAGCACTAGAGAGGTTCTATAGATGTTTTTCAGACCAGAGGTGGTCAGTGGACTTACCATGTCTGAGAGCCTATATTTATGTATCTGTCTATTTGAGCCAGCTAAAGTCCTGATTACCTTATTTCTTGGTACCATTACAAAGAAATATGTTTTTAAATGATACGACAGTTATATTTTAGTGTCTATAAGGTATTATTTAATGTGCTAACATGAGCCAGGCACTTATTAAAAATCAAATTGCTTAGACTTTATTTCCAGGTAGGCATACATTATATGTTTTGAGTAAATTTCTGATATTTCTTATCTATACAAAGACACTTCTTTAAAATATTAAAGATTTTAAAGACATGAAAAAGCGTATTTCTCGATCATGTCTGTGAGAACTCTGCCTTTCTCTGTCAAACACAGATATATAGATTCTCTTTTAATTAATCCATGAGTTATTTAGATAAAGCCACATTAGTTTTACAATTGCAGTTTTCAAAGCATGCATTTTCTTATAAAATAATTTCTTATAGGACAAATGATAAGAAAAATG
>NW_011888889.1:4089953-4092148 GCF_000151845.1 Pteropus vampyrus | reverse complement strand
GCAAAAAAAAAAAAGTAATATTAGTTCTGGCACTTGATTTTTTTTAAAAGAGTTACTTTTTTAAAAGTGTGACAGTAAAGTTATTGACACAAATACCGAGTAGCTTCTTCTTTTTCTTCTTTGAACTAGCTAGTTGAAACAACTGACAGAGAGGCAAAAGGAAATATCCAGAAGTAGGGAAAATAAATTGTATATAACGGGGAAAAGAACTAACAGATGACATTCATTGACTTCTACTGTTCCTCAGGCCAACTCTTCAGAGATCTCCTGGCTTGCAACTGAATTTGTACCAAGTGGTGAGCACTAGAGAGGTTCTATAGATGTTTTTCAGACCAGAGGTGGGCAGTGGACTTACCATGTCTGAGAGCCTATATTTATGTATCTGTCTATTTGAGCCAGCTAAAGTCCTGATTACCTTATTTCTTGGTACCATTACAAAGAAATATGTTTTTAAATGATACGACAGTTATATTTTAGTGTCTATAAGGTATTATTTAATGTGCTAACATGAGCCAGGCACTTATTAAAAATCAAATTGCTTAGACTTTATTTCCAGGTAGGCATACATTATATGTTTTGAGTAAATTTCTGATATTTCTTATCTATACAAAGACACTTCTTTAAAATATTAAAGATTTTAAAGACATGAAAAAGTGTATTTCTCGATCATGTCTGTGAGAACTCTGCCTTTCTCTGTCAAACACAGATATATAGATTCTCTTTTAATTAATCCATGAGTTCTTTAGATAAAGCCACATTAGTTTTACAATTGCAGTTTTCAAAGCATGCATTTTCTTATAAAATAATTTCTTATAGGACAAATGATAAGAAAAATGGGTAATTCTGGTAATATGCAATGTTTCTCATAAATTTCTAAGTCTCTCTGTTATTCTTACACTTAAGCACATTTTTCCAATGTAAATGTGGAATAATGAAACTTTGGCTGACTCAGTGCTATATGAAAATGGCCTTTACCAAGACTGAATATTCTCTTTTAAAAATCTAAGAGAGCAAGGGTAGATTTAATCTTGCTTTTCCAAAAGAATGACTGGGATGCTCCATGTCCAAAGCAGAAGAGCTGCGGCTGTAGTGCAGTTCCCTTGTCACATGAGTGTAACCAAGAAGCAGAAATTTAAAGCACTTAGAAAGCAGACATGGGTTTGCACCTGAAAGAGACAACAAGACAGTCTTCTCTTTTTTCTTCTCTTTTTCTTCTTTTAATGCTAACATTAGAAGACATAAATTGATGCTCACTATTCAGAATCTTCTCTAAAAGTTTTCTATTTTAAGAACTTGTCATGTTTTAGAAAAATACTTTCCATAATGTTCCCACATTTTGCAAATATATTATTCAAGTTAAAATATAATTAACAACAGAGACAATAAAGATAGGAGTCATTTAAAAAGAGAGAGAAAGTACATGTTTTATTACCTAGATGAGAAACATAAGCAGCATGGTGGTTCTGATACACTTTGCCCTTGGCCTATATTCTCTGATGTCTGATTGGCTAGAAATGAGACAAGGTGGCCTATATATAATATTTAAGCTGAATGTTAATATCTTCCAAAACAATGCAGCAGTGTTAAGAATACTGATGACTTAAGAAATGTATGCATATGGAATGACCTTTCAGAATAGCATATGTCGAGATTTATAAGAGGAACAGAGCAAACAAAGTCTACAATGAGAACGATTCCCACACTAAGAGGCAAGCAGTAAATAAAGAATGGCAAAGGCAATGAAACACAAATCACCGCAGCTTAAGGAGAAAATAGCAGTAACAAGAAAAGGAGTGTGATTTCCCTTTCAGTGAAAGGGAAATTAGTTTCAAGAAACAGTTGGACAGCTAATTTGAATACATTAGTGAAAGCAGTACTATGGAAGGTCAACTGAATTCTCAAGTTGCTTTATGTATTTCCATAAAGAAAAGAAATTGAGTTTTTAATTACTCATACCTGTATTAAGAAGTTAAAGCATTTCAAGGCTAAAAATTAATGTATTATTTAAAAACTAATGATCAATAATGGAGATTACCGTCAAAATATAAATAACTGGCTAAGCTTTTTCATATTCTAAAAAAGTGAGACACACGTTTGGGAAGCTTTTCCTAATACAGCTCATTGCTTCTAAGAGTTTCTTAAATATTACATACTGGTAGGTACTGTGTCAGTGTGGAAAAAATATATATATTTAT
>NW_011888889.1:4083086-4088922 GCF_000151845.1 Pteropus vampyrus | reverse complement strand
AAGGGAATGATAGCTGGAGGTCATTTCACAACATTCCCAGATACTGGAGCAAATAAGTCCTTCCTTAAGGGGAGCATATCACAGTCGCGTCCATCACAGGCTCCAAATTTTATGTACTTAAATATATAAAATGTATTGTATTAGATATTTGGATCTTTTTCTATTTTACCTTCACAATGTATCTGTCAGATTTATTTGGGCTGACAGTTGTAGATATGGTTAAAATAAAATTTCTTCTATGTAATATGCTTTAGAATGGACATTGTTGGTGCTATATCAGTAGACACAATCCCAACACATCTATCATTGTTATGTAGAAGAGATACTATTAAATAAAATAGACTTACACACACTAGTTAGGTTCTTGAATCTAATTCACCTATCACTCAGAATGGCATTTGTGTCATTCGTTTATTTTCAGCATTGTCCACTATCTAGATTTCTTTCCATAAGTCCCACTGTGATTAAACCAGCTCGGCTCTTGACAGTAACACAACTCCTTCTAATACCTTCTTAGTCTACCCTCATGTTGTTTTATTTCATTTCACTCTCTTTTGGCTTTTTCTACTTTCCTGCCTGCCTTCACCATTGTAGCATCAGCATCATTTGTAGTCAAATGGTTGTAAATGATTTCCCCCCAGAATGTAACATATGATACAGAACACTATACAATAATTATTTTTAAAATTTTAACATTTTTAATTTTATTGATTCTACCTCATTTTATGTCTACCTAAATTATACATAAATTTTAAATAAATGGGATCACAAAATAAAGATTTTTTTAAATTATATTTTTCATTTTTGGAAAAAAATTACAAAAAGATTAATGCTTACCTAATCTGTTCTTGTTTCTGGTTTCCCAATTCAGAACTAAATTCCTTTTGATTTTATATATTATCTTTCAAACTAATTCATTTTTTGACTTAGAGAGGGAAGTCTATGAATCTCCCTTATTTCAATGTCGTCCTATCTATAAATAATAGAGCACAAGGAGTTTACTCTTGTGTTTCTCAGCTGTATTCCTTGAAATCCTGGGTTATTAAGGAGTTTTTCTGCAGTTATTGTCAGGTGAGAGGCTGCAGAGAAGACAGGACTTCAAATTATGCTTTCATCATATTAAATATTATGTATTAAATACCTATAATATTTTGTTTTAAAAATGGGTTTTCCTGCTGAGAGAGAGGAGATAAAAGAGGAAAATAATTGAGAATTACTGATGTAATCCTTACCTTATTTAATAATAAAATGCACAGGCCCAGAATGAAATTCACTTGTCCAACAGTGTTCTCTTACTTTCTATCTTCCTCTTTTAATAGATATACTTATTAATAGCTGTTTGGTTATTGGCTTTAGTAGCCCTGTGTCTCCTGAAGTCATATCCAGGCCATTTCTAGACCCTGGCTCTATTAATCAAGACTATGGCTGTGACCTGGTCTGAAACTCATATATTCCTCATAGCTACCCTTGCTGGCATCTGGTTTTGGTTTCTGGTTTTTTTTTTTCCTCCTAATAGTAGTCTTTTCCTTTTTTGTTTTTGTCTACCTTCAAATGTTACAGGGCTTGATAATAGCATTACAGGTCCTCTATTATGTTTAGGGAAGTAAGTATTTGAAAGCAGCTTGGGACAGGTATGATGATGGAAGTATCATCCTCTTACTATATATTTAGAATAGCAATCGAGTAATTACAAATTGAATTGTAATGGAGCCAACTATTTGTTTTGTCATTCTTAAATTTCATATGGGGAGTTTAGCATAAACTAATTACTCTTGATGATTATTTGACAGATTGGTTTCAAAGACTATGAAAAGAGATAATTTGAAGCATCGGGTTGAATAAACAATCATTGTGTTTCTCTAAGAGTCTGATTAATTCTAAATATAAAGGCTTGTTTACAATGTACTGTACTGGATATATGCAGTGCACATCCTTCCCTTAATGCCAAAAAGCTTCCCAAACTTGATGTTTTTGAAGCACCTTATTGCACTGAGTCTATTATAAGGTTGATAAAGACACTGAGGTTAAGGACCAATGTCATATAACCTGCATTAATAAATTCACGAATAATTATTTCTATATTAGTATAAAGTAAATGAATTGACTTTCTTTACATAATAAACTATAATTAAATAGGTTTCTATTCTTAGGTATTTTCCTTCTTGGTGGGTGGATGACAAAGAACTAACATGTACTAGATGTCTACTTTAGACTAGATATTTTGAATATATTACATTTAAGTTCCCCATAAACTAAATCTTAATCAAAATTAAAAACAGTATTATGTTTATGATTGTTAAAGATCCCTCTGCTTGCAGAAAAATAATGATGGGAATCTCTTAACAGTATATAATACGAAAAAAATAGTCAGAATTCACTTTAAAAAATGTGATTAGATATTAGGTATATGACATAAAAATTCATCCATTTTTAGTACATATCTTCACATTATATTTATGTTACAAACTGTAAACATCACAATACATTTAACATTTTAAAAAGTCCCAGAGTTACTCTATTTGTCTCTCTTCCTTTCAATCCTCCAGTCTTTCTGGTTTCAAACATACTAAAGTCACCATGGTTCCATGGTCCCATGGTTCCTGTGTATGTAGAAGTGCTCTCATGCGCACTCTCACGCTCTCTCTTCCTCCTCAGCTGTGCCTTGTGCATAATCTTTCTTCTTCCAGAAAGTACAGCATTCCCCACCCCTGCCATGACTTCTCTCTTTTCCCTTGTCTTAGTAAATTCCTAATTGTATTTTATTCCTCCATTCAAATGGAAAGCCTCCTCTGACTCTTTCACTGAAAATCCCATCCCAGGCTGGGTTAAGAGTTGTTTCCAATGGGCTTTCATAACCTTGCACCGTTTGTAATCTTCTATTTAATATGCCCATGTGCCTATTTGTTTCCAAATTGGCTTAGTTATCTCCTTGAAGATAGGAACTGAGTCTTGCCTAGCACTGTATCCTTGGCACCCAGCATAGTGCTTGAGTTACTGTAGGTACTTGATGTTGTAGAATGAATGAATGTCCATGTGGTTATGGATAGGGTAATATGGTATGTTATCTACTTATTATGTCTATGCACTAACACAACTTTTATTTGTAATTTAAGGGCTCTTCAGAATGATTATTGGGTATGATACATTGCATACACGTTGTCATGCAGCATAATTACTTGGGTTGAACCCCTCTTTGATTGAAAAAATTTCAAAATAATAGTGATCTCATTCTCAGTAACTCAGCTGAATGGGATCACTGTCTTCCCTGCCCTCTCTCACCCCTGCCTGAACCTCTATCAAGATTGCCTGCCTTACGATTCCTTGTCATTGATGTAATGGTTCCTTACTCACTTAACTAAGGCTTAGAAGGCAGTAGAGGGCCATTTTTCATCTTTATCTTCCCCACAGTGTCTGGCAGATAGAATTGGCACAAAAATTGTAAGACTGAATACATGATTTAAAAAAGGCCAAGCTTATGTGAGATTTTTGTTTTAATCAGTCTTGATAAAACAATTGCAGTCTTTTGAGGATTTTGTTGTTTTTTGTTGTTTTTATATATTTCTGATTTTAAAAAGTAATGTAACTTGTAGGAAATTTAGAAAGAACAGGAAAAAAAAAAAAATATATATATATATATATAATCAGAACGAAATTCACCTATGCAACTCAGATCAATCTATGTTAGAACTTTAGCACATTTCCATCCAGTCTGTCTTCTTCAACCATAGATGACCTTATAGCATATATTTTATATTTAGCCTTTTCACTTAATGTAATTTTCTGTCATACTATTTTCTGTCATTATAAATTTATATTCTATCTCTAAATGCTCATAGCTTTTAAAACCAGTTTCTTAGTATTGAACATTATTTAAGATTGCTTATAATTTCTCACAACAATCAATAATTTTGCATTATTTCAATAAATATTGTTTGAGGACTTTCTATGTACCCAGTATTATTTATAAGCTAGAATACAGCACAGAAGAAACTGACAAAAATCTGTACCCTCATAAAACATATATTAAAGAGACAAAAAAAAATAAACGTTAAAAAAGCATATGGTACACTAGATGGAAATGAATGCTGAAGGGAAATAAAATACAGCAGAGAAGTGGAAAAGAAAATGTCAGAGAGTAGTCATGCATTTAAGTTGAGGTGGCCAGAGAAGGCCTAAGAAAAAAACTGAATGAAGATCTCAAGTAAGTGAGGGAACGAAATCATCCTAAAATGGGGTGGTGTTGGAGGAGAAAGATCATTCCAGGGTAAAGCATAAACAAGACACTGAGAAAGAGCATGTCTGGCATGTATAAGGAGCAGCAGAAATCCATACTGATTGAGGAGGAGGGAAATAAGACTAAAATCAGAGATATCACAGGAGGATTAATTTTTTGGCCTTTCATGCCTTCGAAACTACTTAGCTCCTACTCTAAACGAGATGAGAAGTCACTGGAAAATTTCGAGCAGACAAGCAGTATGATTCAAGGGGTCTTTTAAAAAGATCATTCTGCCTTCTAGGTTTTTTTAAAGATCAAAAAAGGCAAGTCAGAGGCTGGGAGGGCTACTGAGAAGCTATTGCAATAAAAGAAATGAGGGCATAATCACTTGGACCTGAGTGTTGCAAGGGAGGTTGGAAAGAGTAGTCAATTTCTGAATTTCTTACTAGATCAGATGTGGAGTATAAGAGAAAAAAGGTGCCAAGGATGATATCAGGTTTTTTGGCTTGAGAGGCTGAAAATAAGGAGATTCCAGTTAATGAGATGGATCACATTACTAGAGGAACAGGTTGAGGGTCGAGGCCATGTCCATTTTCCACATCTTTAAATCTGATATCTAATTGAAGATGTCAAATAGGCAGTTAAATGTACAAATCTGGAATTCAAAGAAGTCCTGACTGGAGATATAAATATGTGTATTCTCAGCATAGAGATTATACTTAAAATACAAGGCTCTCATGTACATATCCTTAATCAAATTTTTCATCATTTTTCCTCCATAGATAATATACATGAGATACTGGATTCTGAGTTTCCTGATTAATTCATATAAATAATTTTCCCCAAAATACTGTGACACAAGCTTTCCGCTTGTGTTTTCCTTTTGCATCTTTAGATATGCTAGTTAAAAGAACAAACTACACACACACATACACATACACATATATTGTACTATTATTGTGAATTATTTTAATTATTAATGAGAATATTCTTGGCTTAGATTCCATTAAAAACAGCAAAAACTACAAATGTATGTATATATGTATACAGTCACACAATGTCATTTTGTAATATTTAAAATATTAATTTAGAGTCTGTTTGAAAGAATGGATAAAAAAAGACAAGAGTAATGGAGCATTAACCCTATTAAATATTTAGTCATATTTAGAAGTAAAAATAATTAAATTAGTGTAATACTGCTCCCTTAAAACAGAGAAATTTGCAGACAGACCACTGTAGTTATTTAAATTAATAAAAGACAAAAGAGGTATCACAAACTTGAAGGATTGTAAAGATGTAATGAACTGTTATTCTATTTCAAAAAATACAGGTGAGTTCTTTGCCTCCCACTAAATACAACACAAAAATCATACATAATCAAAGTAATTAATTGTGTAAAATAGCTAACCATATTTAAAAAAACTAGAAGAAATTTGGAGAATACTTCCTAATTTCTAAAATAAGTTTCTAAGTTAAACAGAAGAAATTACAAAAGAATAAAAAATGTTCTATATATACGTAGACAATATTAAATGGTCAACAACAAATGAAAAAGCAGTTATGACAAGTTAATAATCTTAATAATTACATCTCATAAATTCACTAGAAAAGCATTTAGGC
>NW_011888889.1:4073096-4083036 GCF_000151845.1 Pteropus vampyrus | reverse complement strand
ACAAACTTGAAGGATTGTAAAGATGTAATGAACTGTTATTCTATTTCAAAAAATACAGGTGAGTTCTTTGCCTCCCACTAAATACAACACAAAAAGCATACATAATCAAAGTAATTAATTATGTAAAAATAGCTAACCATATTTAAAAAAACTAGAAGAAATTTGGAGAATACTTCCTAATTTCTAAAATAAGTTTCTAAGTTAAACGGAAGAAATTACAAAAGAATAAAAAATGTTCTATATATACGTAGACGATATTAAATGGTCAACAACAAATGAAAAAGCAGTTATGACAAGTTAATAATCTTAATAATTACATCTCATAAATTCACTAGAAAAGCATTTAGGCCCTTAAAAGAAAGGTGACAAGACTATAAATGAGGAATCTTAAGTAACAATTGTATCTCATAGCTCCTGGACAATTTTGAAATTGTCAAAAGAATATATCATTGCCTTCCCAAGTCGCTGTCCTTTATCACGCCACATTTCCAAATACTCCTTAGGTCTTCAAGTAATGTAACATGTGTCACCACGATGCATCCCCTGCCTGTGGGCATATCAAAACATACTTCATTTCCCCCTTTAGTATTTCTCTCATTCAAAAGCATGATGTACAAACGTAAATAAAAGTGAACTCACTGCATTGAAAAGAAATGCCTATTCTTCTGAATAACTGAGTTCTGCGAAATGTGACTGTAAAAAAGGACTCATACATTAAAAAAGGCATTCTAGAAATCCTAGAAACCACAAAAAAAAATATATTGTCACCTCTCTTTAGAAAAGGCCAAAGTTTTGTTCTCTTTTAAGATCAAAGTTAAATGTTTAATTTCCAAATAGGTAATCATTCAATATATTATTAATACATACACATCATTAGGTCATTAGGCTTTAGACATTGTTTTGAGGAACAATGAACACAGTGAGAAAACAAAGGCTTGTTTCCACATTAAACTGCCTTGGAACTTAGTAAAAAAAAAAATCCGATAAAGTTGTAACTTTAAAATTAATTTGCTTTAATTTGATAGTAAATTAGGAAACCTGGTCATCACCATTACAGAATTAATTCCCGACAATACCAAATGATGCTGAGGACATGGAGCCAGTGAGAACTCTCATTCATGGCTTCTGGGAATAAAAATGGTACAGCCACCTCAGAAAACAGTTTGGTGTTTCTTACAAAACTGAATATACTCTTACTTTATAATCCAGCAACTGTGTTCCTTGGTATTTACCCAAGGGAGTTGAAAAACCTATATCTACACAGAAACCTGTCATTCGATGTTTATAGAAGCTTTATTCATAATTTCCAAAACTTTGGAGCAGCCAAAATGTCCTCCAGTAGGTGCTACAGACTAAAAGTTTGTGGCCCTTCAAAATTTATGTTAAAATATAATCAAAATTTATGTTAAATATAATATAGGATGGTATTAGGAGTTAGGGCCTTTGGTAAGTGATTAGGTCATTAGGGCAGAGCCCTCAAAAATAGGATCAATGCCCTTACAAAGAAATCCAAGAGAGGTCTCTTGCTTCTGCCTTTTGAGGACACAGCAAAAAGACAGTCATCTATGAACCAAGAAAAAGATCCTCATCAGACACCGAATCTGCCTGTGCCTTGATCTTGGACTTCCCAACCTCCAGAACTACGAGAAATAAATTTCTGTTGTTTATAGGCCTTCTAGTCTACAGTATTTTGTTATAGCAGCTTGAATGAACTATGACAGTAGATAAATAGATAAATAAACTGTGCTACATCCAGACAATGAAATATTTTTTAGCACTAAAAAAAAAAAAAAAAATGAGCTCATCAAGCCATGGAAAGACATAGAGGAAACAAATGCACTAACTAAAAGAATCTAATGTGAAAAAGCTACATGCTATGTGATTCCAAATATATGCAAAACTATAGAAAAGGCAAAACTATGGAGATAATAAAAGGACCAGTGGTTGCCAGAGGTTGAGGATGAAGAGAGATGAGTAAGCTAAGCACAGAGGATTTTTAGGGCAGTTGTGAATATATGTCATTACATATTTGTCCAAACCCACAGAATATACAACACTGAGAGTCCAACCTAATATAAACTATAGACTCTGGGTGATAATGATGTATAAATATAAGTTCATCAATTATAAGAAATGTACCACTCTGGTGGGGAATGTGGATAATGGGAGAAAGCTATACATATATTGTGGGCAGGGAGTATATGGGAAATGTGCACTCTGCTCAATTTTGCTATAATCTAAAATTGCTCTAAAAAATAAAGTTTAAAAAATAATGACTGAGATCATGTACTTTTGCTCGTGGATTTTTCCCATCTCACCTCAAAATAGAAAGTTTAACTAGATGATCTCTATGTTTTTCTTTCAAATCCAACATTGTGTGGTTCTAAAATCGTATGATTGGACAGTGATTAGAGAAAAAGTACCCACACTGCAAACAAAACCGATAAACCAAAAGCCAATTATAATGGAGTCATTCTACCATACGGTCCATGTGGTTGGCAGAAAAATGGTAGGGTCCATATCCTAAGCCTGTGCTTAGGGCACCTTATGGAAAGGGAGACTTTACATATGTAAGTAAATTAAGGACCTTAAAATGGGGAAATTTGCTTGAATTATCTAGGTGGGCCCCATGAAATTACATGGGTCCATAAAAGTGGAGAACCTTTCTAGTCTGGGGTCAGAGAAAAGCACCGACTACAGGAATAGAGTTAGAGAGATGTTACATTGCTGGTTTTGAAGATGGAAATGAGAAGTAAAAAATCAAGGAATGTGAGTAGCTTCTAGAAGCCAGAAAAGGCAAGATAATGGAAAGAAACAGTTCTGCCAACAACTTGGGAGTTAGACCAATGAGAACTCTGTCAAACTTCTGACATATCAAACAGTAAGATAATAAATTTATGTTGTTTTAAATCACAAAGTATGACAATTTGTTATAGCAATAATAGAAATAAATCTTAAAAAAGTAACAAAAGTGTTTCTCTTTAAGAGAAATTATATTTTAATAGTATCTATGCTAGATTATGAATAATTAGCTACTGTCTTTCATCTGATCTCCATATTTTAGGAATTTCATAAAGCTTTACAAATGTTGATGTCATTTATCACGATCCAACACTGAGCCCCAGCAAGAGATATTAAGAACTACGCTGATTAGTGCCAATGCATGACTGACCTTCTTTAGCTACGATAAATATAACACTGCCTACCAATGTCACACAGAACTTAAAACAATGTTAAATAATTTAATGTCCCCACTTCGCTGATTGGAGAAAATATCACAAGACTTCGGTATATTTATAAGACGTCAAAAGTCTAATGTGTCAACTTTGGCTTTATTCATGCTTTTTTATTCAGCTTGATTATTCTAGCAAATGGGTTTCCTCAATTCTTACTTCTACGCTGTTTGCACACTTTTAAACTCAAGGAAGAATTAACTATATTAAAAGAAGCTGCTGATCAGCTTGAGTTTTCCTTTAAATAAGACTCACCCTCACAGAAAATATGGGTAATATTAAACTTAATAAACAGATGTACAAAGCTTAAATTTATGATGTACATCTGAATTATAAGATACTAAAAAATAAAATATAAAACATTCAGTAAATACAGGAAATGTGCAACTGTCTTACATTACTTACACTTAATTTAAAAAATTCAATATTGGTTTTCAAATAAAAAACTGCTTTGAGAAATTAAATTAAGCAACTACAATTAATGAAATGGATGTCTCTCTCATAACCTCTCTCAGTTGTCTTTTGAAGAACATACTTCAAAAGTATATGCATTCATCATTAGAAAATCCATTTCTATCTGGCAAAGATAATTGAATGTCAATGTGGAGGCTTAAAGGGAAAGATGAACTTGGCTTTTACATTGCTTTAAAAAAAGCCTATCAGTGTCTCCTTGGAGATGACTCCAGACAAAAATAGACAGGGAGTCTTCAAATCTGCTCCCCAAGGGTCTTTCCTTCAGGTCACAATTAACACGAGCTTGTTTTCTTTGTTTCTGGTGTTTGCTAGGCCTCTCATATTGGTGACACAATTTTTACATTCCCCAAAGGAGAAGTTATTGATCTCACTTGACAATCATTTAAATTACCAGGTTTTTGAAAACTACTTCAGGTAAAAAACAGCTTGTCCTCTTTATACTAATAATTGTAAATATACAAACAAATAAAAGACACCCTCTCTCCATTATTAAAATCAATCTCAAACAAAAAACTTTTTTTCTTCTCTTTGGAAGTTCTTGATAATTCAAAGGCTATAGAATAAAGGAGAGGTATGTTAAACATATAAATGGTTTGTAAAACTGGAAGACTAAAAACCAGTGGATGTTAAATCCAAATAAGCTTTTATATCTTTTATAAACAATGCTGAAATTTGGGAGGCCAGGGCAGTACCAAAAAAAAGGTATATTGCATTAATTACTTTCAATCAAATTTTATTGGGAATAACATTAATGATTAATAATGGAGATTTCAACAGAATTTGCTACACACAGAACTTGAATTAATAAAATATCACTATATTCACTAATTTTTATTATTAATTTTATACAATTAATAATTTAGTAACTTAATTTTTACTTTATTGAAAATATTTATTCCTAGCAATTTATATATTATTTAATGTGATAAAGACAGAAACTCCAAAACGATACTACCTGGGTTCAAATACTATATCCGTCCTATAATCTTGGGTAAATTATTTAACTAGTTATTAAGTGCAAATATTGACTATATATTTCATGTTTACTGATCATAGAAAACCTTCTTAACTTCTCTAGACCCTGCTTTTCTCATCTGTAGAAAAAAGGGAATAGTACGAGTTTGATAGTCTTGTTCAAAGAAATGAGATAATCATGTAAATATCTAATGAATATACCTATCGCAAAGCAAATGATCAGTGAATATTACAGACAATTGTGTGCATATATGTAAAATGAACTATTATGATAAAATTAATGCTTGATCTTCTCTAGGAGGTTCTTGTCTGATGACAAGCCTATAGTGAAAGCAGAGCTTAACAGTTAAAGACAACCATTTGTATTGCATCTCACCTATGAATGATTTATGACATTTAGCCCCCCCTCTTAAGCTTTATGCAGGGTCCCTGGAACAATACTCTACAGGAAGGAATGATTTGTTTCTTCTATTCTCACATGGCTCCTTCCCTCATCATGTGGATGATGAGACAGGCTTTCAAACTGCACCCTCAGCCTAATCATTCTGCAGATCTAATTAGAGTTCAGTGCTATTTCTACTTCTAATCATTAATTGATCAGAGTATAGATCATCATGAAGCCTCTGGAGATTAGAAGACGTAATGCATATAACACACTGCCATGATACTAAATTGTTTACTTCTCTGCAACCTTATCTTATCAATTAAAGGCCAAAGTCATCTCCTCAAAAGGCTTTTGGCATGAGTATATATCACTGGCCTTGAAAGTATCTGGTACACACCTATCAACTTTTGAATTTTCTTCCTGTCATTCTGTGCACATTTTGTCCTCTCTTTATCAATCATTTAAGAAATATTTGAGTGTTTCCCAGGTAAAAGGTACTATTCTAGGTATCATGTATTTCTTGTCTTTTTGAAGTTTATATTTACAAATTAATACCAAGATAAAATTTATTTTTCTTAAAAACATGTTTAATGAAACTCTGGCTTCATAAACAAGAGCAATGCTGACCTACGTAGAAAGTGGGAGGGCTGGCCATGTGGCATCCCAATGGCTTTGAAGACTTCAGCCACAAGATAAAATTATTTAAGCGGAACTGTGATTAAGTGAAAATAGCATATGTGCTTAAGATATATAAATTGGGTCATCCAGTGAGGTATTTTGAGGAAGTAATTTTAAAATGAATTTGAAAGAATAGGAGAAATGATCCAGGCAGAGTGATAGGAAGAAATAAATAGCTGTGCCCTAAGAAGAACCTGTGTCAAGGTGCTGCAATAGGAGGAAACGACAGCTGAGATTGCAACAGAAACTCAGAAAGCAACGGGAAATGTGGTACAAGGAAGGGCTGGACAGGGCTGGAGGGTCAGATTCTGCATAGGCAGGTAGGCTCAGCTGAGGATTTGTCACTTGAGAAGCTATTAAACAGGGGGATGTTATAATTAGGTTTGTTTGTGTTCTTAAACAATTCTTTTAGTTTCGGTGTGAAGAACAGATTGGAAAAAGCAAGATAAGATGATAGATGATTACTGGACTTGGATGACAGGAGTAGAGTGAGATTTGAGAATATGTATGAGTAGAATCAAAAGGATTTGATAATGAATTATAAATGAAAGGTGAGAAAGTCAAGTTTAAGAATAATTCTCTGCTGTCTGATTTGAAAGAACAAATAGGGGTACCAATCTGCAAGATAGAGAATATTTGTTGGGGACTATATAAAAGAATGGACGTATAAAAGAATGATTTAACATAGGACATCGTCTGTTGAAGATTCTGTGTTATAGGCATCCGAATGATGCTGCTTCATGGTCAGTTGAATAATTAACGCTGGAGATTAGAAAAGAAATTTAGGGAAATAAATTTGGGAGATTTGGGTTTATCAGTACATAAATCCATGAGAAGAAAGAGAATGCAAAGTAATAAAAAATAGTCACTACGATAATTGACTCTATTTGTATAGTAGACTTTTTACCATATTCGATTCTAGTTATTTTTAAAAAGAGAAGCCATTTTATTTAAAAGGAAATTGTAATCGTTTTCCTGGACTGAAGGTTAATGCCATAACAGCTGCCTTAATTATAGTTTATCAGAAAACCTTACATAATGCCAACCAGTTGCAATGAATACACGTATTAGGTTAAATTATGGGTTAAAATGTTTTGTAATTCTCATAACCACTACATCAACTTGCAGTTTAAGCAATTCCTGCCTGCAGTCCTTCCTTCCTCCCTCCTTTTCTTCACACCAACCTCTCTCTCTTCTTTCTTCCATCCATTCGTGGTATATTTATATAACAACTACTATATTTTCAAGATATAAAATGAATAAAAGATTTCATGTCCTTAAAGATTTTATAGTCTAGTTAAAAGAGATTTGGATATTGCTATGAAAAAGAAGCAAAGAATATGGCCTAAATAAAGCTCTACAAATATTCTAATCTTTGAAAGTTAAGTAGCTATTTCCTCAACAGACAAGGGAGGTACACTGAACAGGCTGGGGAAAGCTTGCCATTCATACTTATCCCTGCAGAGAAAAGCAGCGAGGTTCCCTGTTATAAATGGCTATGCTAGGGACAGTATCTGATCCAGAAAACATACTGAGTTAAGACACAGTTTTGTTTTTGTTTTCCCACCTGGGAGGTGGGAAAAAAGAGGTAAGGCAACAGCTATCCCAGGCTATAAATCAGAATGAGGAATAAATGAGGGGGGAAAAGTGAGGAAGGAAAGGAAGGAGGGAGGGGAAAAGGGAGAAGGAAAGAAAGAGGAGAAAAGGAAGACAGGAAGGTAAGAAAAGTAAAAGGAGGAAGAGGAAGTGAAAAAGGAGGATCAGAGAAAATGAAAATGTTTAAACACTGCAACAAGAGCAAAGAGATAAAGTGACATTAGCACCCTATAAGTGGTTCTTAGAGCACTGGGGACAACTGATGAAAATATATGACATAGGGTATCTTCCTCATTCTTCGAGAAGAGACCCTTCAATGAACCAGATTTTTCTCTAGCTACTCTCTGGAAGTTGGATATTTTATGAATACTATAAACTCTTTCAGCTATCAAAATAATTTTAGAAACATTTTCCATAAAAAATTTTATCAGTATAAGTAATATCTACTTGATTGTAGGTAGGTGTTTAAAAAATTAAAAATAAAGAACACTGATAATTATATATACTAAACACATCACAGGAAAGAAGTCATGAACAGAAAGTAAAGTTAAAACATCAAATTATTTACTTTTCCTACTTAATGATTTAATAAATCCCCAATGGCTCTAGTTTCTATCATTTCTTCATTTACCTGGTGAGTGGGTGATATTGAAAAGGATACTACAGTCAATGACTTTGGGCAGGAATCTTGTACCTAATAATGCCACTTAGTAATCAAAATGGCACAGAAGCCAACCAATCAAAACCAACACACCAACAGCACCAAGGGCTCTAGCTCCCAAACAACCAACTCAACTACACTGCGTGTCCTGGCTGAATGGCAGCTCTGATTCTATCTATCAGGCAATGTATAAAAAAAACCAGTTCATCAATGCTAAAATCATTTCAGGATGAATTTTAGGTTTGATTTCAGTTCAAACATCAAACTCATGGTAAATCTCATTTTTAAATTACAAGAGGAAATCTGGAAGATATTTTATTATTGAAGTCAAATAAAGACAAAATGCAATTGAATTCACTTACTATTTGTGAATATCATCAACTATTGTCTATATTTCAAAAGGTAACATAAGCCAAAATTCAGAATCCTTTTTTTAAAAACAGGCGCCTCCCATATTGATATATTGTAGGATTGCTGAAAGTTAAAATGCCTGTGATTAATTTGTACGCTCTGATTTATAAGATTTATATTCTGAATTTAAAATCTTGTCTATTAAATATAAATTTTTTTCCTGTGGACTGTTTTACTTTAAATAGCTCAGGCTCTGAGAGTTGATAATCAAATTTATTAAAACAAAGATTTTATTTTTAATAATATATAATTTATGCTATGAAGAATGCTTATTATTCAAAAGGAGTTTCAATTTCTGTCACTTCTAACTTAGAACATTCACAGCATAAATATCAGTCCAATTATACATATGGACTATAAAATCAAGTTACAACTTCTACTTAGGAGACTCTTATATCATCCTTAATGAACCCTAAATTGGCTAAGCATCCTTAAGAAATAATTGGCCAATAAAATCTTCCCGTCACGACTCACTGGTGGTAGCAGTTTTACGATGAGTTGAAGCAATGAAAAGAAACGTGTCCATTATCCATGGGTGTGCCTCACAAACATGTCTGATGAGTCACCACATGCAAGGTCATTGGTCAATATGGACCTGAATATTTCTTTGTGGCGTTGAAACAAGATCATTAAGAGAATAAAATTTAGGGGTACAAAATTTTTCTCTATGGTAGCAGAACATTTTTAGTTACTACTAAAAGTTTTCCTGGTTTCAGACTGAAAAAAATTGCTAAGTCGAAAGTTTTACTTAAAGGAGTTTGTGTATATACATTATGTGTTGGACTGCAGTTATTTGGGGAAAAAAATGCATAAAACTATGCCAAGCAATGCACCAGACATATATACAAATGGGACTTACCAGACTGTACAAATGAGAGATAATATATATATTTTTTTCTTTTTTCATGTGCAGAAAATGTCACATTAATGTAAACCAACTGTGCAAAAGAAGAAAGTGTTCATTTAAAAGAAGTGAAAATAAGACATGAAACAAATCATGGAAAAATAATCCTTGTTTATATCTAATAGCAAGAATAAATGATGAGTCAATTTGTTTGGAAGGGGGCACTCATTATTGGTAAAATCAATAATCGTGATTAATCATTTTAATATCTAAATCAATATAAATATTGACAGAAGCATCTTATTTATTTTAAGCTATTTTGCTCAGTTAATATCTAGGGCCATAGTTGGTGGGTATATGCCTGACTCAGTCTACAGCTCAGTATGGGCACGACAAAATCACACAAGTCAGACTAACTTATAGGGAATTTATTCTGTACCTTCCATACTGAGCTCGCCTTCCAAGCACCATCTCTGCCTGTGTCCACCTGCTGTTTTGACCTCCTGGTCTTCTACTTGTTTCTTCTGTCTTCTGGACTCCTCTCTCCTGACCAGATGTTGCTTAGACTATTTCCAAGCATTTTGACCCTTGTGAGTTGGTTATAGGGCTCCCTTGCATATAATGACCCCTCTTGTCAACTCTGAAGGTCATATGCAAAAATTCTCTGGGCCTAATTGTCCTTG
>NW_011888889.1:4069810-4072016 GCF_000151845.1 Pteropus vampyrus | reverse complement strand
AGAGGATAGGGATAATAGATGGTATTAGCTATTAGGCTGGACAAAAATTAGAAAAGTTTCAATCAGTTCTACAAAGTAGGATATTGTCCTGAGGGACTCAGGATTTGGAAAAACAGCTAGTATAGGAGCTATTGCAGCCTCTGATAGTGGTGTATAGGGCTAGTCGGGTACAATACACAGTAGACCAAGTATGAGTGATTATTCTAATAGTCCATAAACTTATTCAGAAATATTAGAAAAAAAGAAAAAACATTGTTGGACTTGGGTAAAAGTAATGAAGATTTAAATAGAAGAAAGATAAATGTAAGCAAGAGAAACTATTGGAAGTATTTACATTAAGTATTTGCATTAAGAAACTACTGAAAGTATTTACATTAAGGGTTAAAACATGCTCAATAGTCATGTCCTTTTTCATGATTAATAATATTTATACCGGGAAATTCTGGACCATTCTTTTATTATTATTAGATGAAAGAATGATAATTTTGAAACTGGAAGAATCCACCTTAGAACATTTTATATAATATGTTTATCCTAAAATAGATTGAGATGTAGTTAAGAAAAAAAATGCATCTTGAATTGCTGCCCTCATCGTTTTCTGTAAATTCTTTCCCCTGATCTTATTTCTTTGAGAAAATATAACTTGATCTGTCTATCCCTTTTGGCCATCCCTGAAAACAACATTACTTACAAGTACAGAAAGAAGAGCATAATGTTTTGGTATAAATGACAATGTTATTCCTAAATATATTAATCCTTTCCAAAAAAGATTAAGCATGGTTCAAAATGCCATGCAAAACATCACATTATCAAATAATACATACACTTCCCCTTTCTGTGAACTAGAAGCAAAATTTTACTTTTTATTTTATTTTAAACTCATTATAAAATTATTTCAGCAGCAGTTAAAATTTCTCTGTAAAATAGCATAGTCATATCAGAATAAAATTCTTGATGAGTTTCTAATTTAATCAATAGCAGAATTTGCTGAGTATTTTTAGAGAAAAGATTCTCTTCTCAATAAGATTCATTTATGTAAAACATATTTAATTAGATAATATTCTATATTTACACTGTAATTAGATATTCTATGCTACTCTAAGGATGTCTGGTTTTTAAATTATTTTATACCTTGTCAATAATTCTTTCTTTTTAAAACTACCTTAGGATTTCTTCTGCAATTTCATTCCTTAATGCTTTTTCATTGAGTATATTTTTTTCCTTAGATAGCCATTTTTTTAATTTTAATCTTCCTTCTGATATTTCTTTTTAAAATAAGTTTATTTTTATCATTATTAACACATCTTTGTTATTGAAATTTTGTTTTGCATAAATGAATTAATGCATAAAATAATTAAGAAAATATAGGACAATATCCTTGTGACCCCATCAATTGAAAATATTTCTTAACATTAGCCCTACTCCTACCCCTACATCACAAATTATAAGGAGAAAAGTTGATGGATTTTATTTTTTTTAAAACTAGTACTTGTTTTATCAAGTAATGACATCATAAATAAAGTTAAGAGATAAGAATTTACTATATGGAATATACCGGGCACTTCTTTAATCATTAAAAAAAAAAAATCTGGAACTCTAACAGAAAAACTGTCAAAGTTATAAAGAGGAAATTTGCACAAATGAAAAACTGATTAAGATAATGCTTAATGGTAAAAAGATGTTCTACCTCATTAATAGATTAATGAAAACTTAAAAAAATAAAACATGACATCACATTCATTATTGAAAAAACAATTAAGTCATATAATATTGAATCTCATATAGAAAGAGGTACTAAGAACCATCATCCATTGCTGATTGGAGTTAAAATTAGAACAGTCAGCCTGGAGCACAATCTTCCGTATTTGGTGAAACTGAGTATGTGTATAATCTAGCACCCAGAAATTTCTCAAACTATACCAGAGCAACTCTCCAAAACAGTATAACTTATGATATCAAATAGGTGGAACCAACCTAGGAATCCATCTTGGTAAATACATAAGTAAAGATATATAACAAAGAGTCAAAAGCTATAGACCACATGGATAGCAGCATGGATATTCAATTAAACACTGAGTGAGAAAAAAAGAAGGAAAAAATGAAACTTGAAGCTCAAAACCATTTATATAAGCTAAATATACACAGAATATATACTACTTATATGTGCACATACACCCATATACACATTCGTACTTAGAAGAATGTA
>NW_011888889.1:4067095-4069760 GCF_000151845.1 Pteropus vampyrus | reverse complement strand
CTAGGGCCATAGTTGGTGGGTATATGCCTGACTCAGTCTACAGCTCAGTATGGGCACGACAAAATCACACAAGTCAGACTAACTTATAGGGAATTTATTCTGTACCTTCCATACTGAGCTCGCCTTCCAAGCACCATCTCTGCCTGTGTCCACCTGCTGTTTTGACCTCCTGGTCTTCTACTTGTTTCTTCTGTCTTCTGGACTCCTCTCTCCTGACCAGATGTTGCTTAGACTATTTCCAAGCATTTTGACCCTTGTGAGTTGGTTATAGGGCTCCCTTGCATATAATGACCCCTCTTGTCAACTCTGAAGGTCATATGCAAAAATTCTCTGGGCCTAATTGTCCTTGCTTGGAGGATCAAGTGTCAGACATAAGCTTTTTAGGTCCATGCCCTAAATATAAATATAAACCCTGCTTTCTCCTCATAGCCTCTTTCTGATGTGGACATTGTTATACTATCTCTCTGTTAAAGTTCATCAAAAAAAAAAAGCATCTCTTTGGTTTTGCTGAATGCCTTTGAATGTTGCACATGCATTCCTCTTTAGAAAACTGTCTATTTCAATTTGGCTGCAGACATTGAATTTGATCTAGATATAAATATCACAAAATCAAAATATTTTATTTTCTTTAATTTTCTTTACAACTCATAAGCATAGGTAATATTCCAATTTACTGAAGACCAGTTACCTTAATAAGGAACACATGTTTCATGGTGGTTTAGCTGGCATTAGCTCAAAATTCCAAACAGTTCCTTAACATAATGAATGTTGGAAATTCATGTTTGTTTGTTATCTGTTTTTTCAAAACTGACATTTCAAATGTGAATTGCCTAGAAATGTGATTGCTTAAAATTTGAAAGTGGAAGTGAACTCCTGTGGTCAGAGTCAGAGTTTAACATCATCTGAAAGGAGGGGGCACAGGAAACAGCTCTGACCCAAATGAAATCTTTCAGGTTAACAGAAGGAAAATGAAGTAGAGTTTGTCTTCAAGGATAATGGGCAGTCTGTCCCCAGGCAGGAAAGGCCTGCGTCCTCAGGTCCCGCAGCAGAATTATATCACTGAGCAGGAGAACTTTCCTTGTGAAACGGCCAATGAGATGATTATTAGAGTAACTATTAAACTATTCTCTAAGTATTTGAGTCTATATGTTGAAGGACAGATGATAGATAAATAGACAGACAGAGGATAGGGATAATAGATGGTATTAGCTATTAGGCTGGACAAAAATTAGAAAAGTTTCAATCAGTTCTACAAAGTAGGATATTGTCCTGAGGGACTCAGGATTTGGAAAAACAGCTAGTATAGGAGCTATTGCAGCCTCTGATAGTGGTGTATAGGGCTAGTCGGGTACAATACACAGTAGACCAAGTATGAGTGATTATTCTAATAGTCCATAAACTTATTCAGAAATATTAGAAAAAAAGAAAAAACATTGTTGGACTTGGGTAAAAGTAATGAAGATTTAAATAGAAGAAAGATAAATGTAAGCAAGAGAAACTATTGGAAGTATTTACATTAAGTATTTGCATTAAGAAACTACTGAAAGTATTTACATTAAGGGTTAAAACATGCTCAATAGTCATGTCCTTTTTCATGATTAATAATATTTATACCGGGAAATTCTGGACCATTCTTTTATTATTATTAGATGAAAGAATGATAATTTTGAAACTGGAAGAATCCACCTTAGAACATTTTATATAATATGTTTATCCTAAAATAGATTGAGATGTAGTTAAGAAAAAAAATGCATCTTGAATTGCTGCCCTCATCGTTTTCTGTAAATTCTTTCCCCTGATCTTATTTCTTTGAGAAAATATAACTTGATCTGTCTATCCCTTTTGGCCATCCCTGAAAACAACATTACTTACAAGTACAGAAAGAAGAGCATAATGTTTTGGTATAAATGACAATGTTATTCCTAAATATATTAATCCTTTCCAAAAAAGATTAAGCATGGTTCAAAATGCCATGCAAAACATCACATTATCAAATAATACATACACTTCCCCTTTCTGTGAACTAGAAGCAAAATTTTACTTTTTATTTTATTTTAAACTCATTATAAAATTATTTCAGCAGCAGTTAAAATTTCTCTGTAAAATAGCATAGTCATATCAGAATAAAATTCTTGATGAGTTTCTAATTTAATCAATAGCAGAATTTGCTGAGTATTTTTAGAGAAAAGATTCTCTTCTCAATAAGATTCATTTATGTAAAACATATTTAATTAGATAATATTCTATATTTACACTGTAATTAGATATTCTATGCTACTCTAAGGATGTCTGGTTTTTAAATTATTTTACACCTTGTCAATAATTCTTTCTTTTTAAAACTACCTTAGGATTTCTTCTGCAATTTCATTCCTTAATGCTTTTTCATTGAGTATATTTTTTTCCTTAGATAGCCATTTTTTTAATTTTAATCTTCCTTCTGATATTTCTTTTTAAAATAAGTTTATTTTTATCATTATTAACACATCTTTGTTATTGAAATTTTGTCTTGCATAAATGAATTAATGCATAAAATAATTAAGAAAATATAGGACAATATCCTTGTGACCCCATCAATTGAAAATATTTCTTAACATTAGCCCTACTCCTACCCCTACATCACAAATTATAAGGAGAAAAGTTGATGGATTTTATTTTTTTTAAAACT
>NW_011888889.1:4062237-4066635 GCF_000151845.1 Pteropus vampyrus | reverse complement strand
CTCAAAACCATTTATATAAGCTAAATATACACAGAATATATACTACTTATATGTGCACATACACCCATATACACATTCGTACTTAGAAGAATGTATTTAGAAGAATGTACTTAGAAGAATCTTAGTAAATGTAAGCAAAGTACCTTGGAAGCACATCAAAACTACAATAAAGGTTATGCCTTTAAGAGAAAGATAGTGTTAGGGTTTGGTCAAAATACAAAAATAAAATAAAAATTTTAAAGCCCAAAGAAAGGCTTTTCCAAAGACTGACATTGATATTGTGCCATACACTGAGATCAACAAATGTTATGTGTTTGAAACATAAAAACATAAATACAATAAAGGCTAATTATATATTAATGATAACTGTTTCACATGCTGCAATAGCCATAATTTCTTGCACTAGTTTTAAGACATTCCCTATTCTTTTATGTAAAGAACTGTAGAAACTATAAGGATCATAATATATATACATATTTAAAAAACCCTTGAGACTATTTGGATGTTTTATAAATGTTATTTTTTGAATGCTCTCAAAAATAGAATACTTTTACATAAATACCTACGTAGTTTATGAAGAAGGGAAAACCCTGAAATACACTGGGTGTCTACTAAACCAATGGCTCTTAATCCATTCTCTAGAAAACTCTTTTAACTACTGTAAAGATGTGACAGGTTACTTACAAGCAAAAAGGGTTTTTTTTTTTTTTTCTTTTTTATTTCTACCAAACAGTGAAAATTTAGATTGCTACCACATAAAATTTAATGTAAAAAACAAAAAAAAACTTTGGCTTCTAAAATGTTTGAAAGTTATTCCAGAATTGCTCCCTCAGGTGTGTGTCCCAAATCTAGTCACTTCACGTCCTTATCAATGCTAAAATCAACTAAGTCAGATTTATAAGAATGAAAGTTAAACAACAGAACTGTGTGATGTACGCACACTTCTGTGAAATCAACTGGAAACCATCCATGAGATGTGTACAGTTCTGTTTAGTTTTAGAAAACTATCTGTTTCCTAACTTGGGTCTTTATGAGAGAAACAACTTCCTTGTGAACAGTACATGTCACAGGGTAACTAAGACAATAAATTAGAATATGCCATGAAGTCAGAGTACTTTAAAATATACTCACTTTTAAGAGAAAAAAAGTAAAATATTGACATTGTTGGAGATTTTATAACAATTCAATAACTTTAAATTATGCCTCATAAACAACACACACAGTTACCATAAAACATTTTTATCTTTATTCTGCTTGCAAAATTGATGCTAGTTTTATACTATAGTGGATCATTGAAATGTAAATCATTAGTCTATAAAATAATGGTAATTTATTTTATCCAGCCATCTCAAGATATGAGGTCTACTACTTCCAGAGTGCTTTTTTTCGGCTTTGTTTATTATTGAAAAGTACTGCTTTACCTATGAACTAGATGTCTCCAGTAACTACATTGTGTCTGTTACTAATTTTGTTCCTTGTAAGGAATTAAAACTGTTTGAGCCTACTAGAGGTATGTCTTCCATCTCTCCCTCTACACTGGAGTACATGTAAGCTATGTATATGAAAAATATATATATACACACTAACATTTCTGAAATAAGATGGTGAATTTTACCAATTCTAAACCCTATTATCAAAAAATACTAAATAATGTTTATTAATATTCATGATATATACAACCAAGGGCTAATAATAACAATTTGGGAGGTAAGAACAGTTTATTAATAATAAAATATCATTACTTTCTACTTTTTGCAAAGAACATTTTGAACTAGCTTAAAGCATGTGAAATCAGTGTACTTTTTTTTAAGGTCGAAACCAGACAACTATGGACCATTAGGAAAATTTCTCGCTTGCTACTTGGTGTTATACACTGTGTCTGAAATGAGGTCAAAGAGATTGTTAATAAAATTTTTTATATCTCTGTCAATAATAATCTTTCATATCTCTTGATGAACCAATAGGAAAAATTTATAACAATTATACAAGATATTTATGTATCATGGCAACTTTATTTTTATCTAAGTTACCTCATTTGGTATTCAAAATGTTCAATAAGTTTAAAAAGATAGGTATGCCCTTATTTTGAAAATGAGGGGGTAAAAAGTTCATCAGTTTAACAAATATTTACCTAGTGGCCTTCATATAATAGGATGTGGCAAGGTCCCATTCTATTAAGGACCATGATAAAGAAAAAACATATTAACAGGAAAGTTACAGATATTTATCAAGGTTTAGAGAACTGTTAGCAAATATAAATCAAGAATATAACATTTCTGATATTCTCAATTTCTATAATTCTTATAGAGTTTAATGAGACCAATAGTGGGTTAATTTTGTACTGCATTGTTTTGTGTTCTCCAAACTTTTCTTCCAGGTTAAAACTTATCTAATTAATCTGTAAGATTCTGATGGCGGCTATCAGATTATTTGTCATTTTTCCCGTCCTAGCACCTGGGACAATGCTTCACATAAAATAGAAAAACTAGTGACGCAGATCAATTTTTCAAAAATTATTGAGAGGGTTGAAAATTACTTGTATCAAGTTGATTAAATACCTCATCTTGTTTACTAGTAATCCGTTTAATCATTTTACTTTACCTTTCAGCCCGTTCCTTATGTAAATTACTATAATTTTCAATTATCAGAGCCCAAATTAAAGAAGACTTCTTATATGTATCCATCTGTTCCCAAATCAGGAATTATTAGAATTTGAGTTTTCTAAGAATTAATTAATTTAAACCATCTATCCCCCCAAAGTATTTTTTGATAATTTCTTTAAAAACATTTAATATTTTTCTTAATGTGCAGTTCACTGTATATCAAAGTCAATAATTCCATATTTTAATGTTGTAATATCTTCCTTATGTTGAATGCAACTCTGTCGCATTTAAATTATGCTGCTTTTTCTTTCAAAATATAACAAATTACCTTAACTTCCCTGCATCTGGTTTACCCGTGCTAAGCATTTGCAAGTCTCAGTTTTATGTAATATTATTTTTCGGTAAATTGTGTATATTATATAATTTTATTGTTAGGCTTTTAAAGCTTTTCACATAAATATTTAAGTTTGGGGAATTTTTTGTTGGATAATGTCAAATTTTGAGTTGAGAAAATACAATGATTTTCATTATAAGGCATAGTTTTAACTACCGAGCCAGCTTGATTGCTCTCCTCTAGGCACTCTGGTTTATCCATTTGGTGCTTAGAAGAATTCCTCAGTTCTACTGCCTAGAAATCAACAATTCTCCATGTGTTCTTTGACCAGTGTGGATATATGGTGAAACATATGATGAACAGCATATTTCTATCAACAGCCAAAAACTGAATCATACTTTTAATAACCATTTAGCTCTACCAGCCATAATAGACCATGCAGTCAGTTAACCTCTCTATTTATAATAAAATTCTTTCAAGTAATTATATTCCCACCCTGTACTTTAATAACTAGTTCTTTATCTAAATATAAAACATATTTTTTATAATTACTTTAAATCTTATTTGAGTTGTGTCAGTCTATTAAAATTATGACCCTGTTTAGTCTTTCGAAGACTGTATTATCTTCGAAACCAATGATATATCCTCTTACACTCAATCAAAAATAAAAACTGATCAGGATAAATCTCAATTGGTTAAGACAGAATCTCTCTGACTTATAATGATTTTAATCAGCACACATTAGGATATATTCATTCAGCTAGTTAAAATACATTCCTTACATCACCATTTTATGTCAGAATATCAGAGAATAACTTGCTAAATGACATGTTTGACTCAGTATTTGTGTAATTTCCTCAAAACTTGTGTAATTTCCTCAAAACTTATTTTTAGTAAATTTATAATCTTACCATTCTCTTTTTTTTAAGTGCACAAAAACTGTTGTTCAATAACATCCTCAAAATTTTGACTGATTAATATTTTTTCTTAGCTGAACTTGTAGATTTGGTTTATAGTCTGTGAGTCTATTGATATATTTTTTATGACAGATATTAACAGAATGTATAGCTGAAATAAAAATGGACTGAGCTACGGATGCCTTTAGACCACCCGGTCCATAATTTCTTCAAATTTATATTATTTTCTATTATGATATATAGTATTTTGAAAAGAGGACAATCATGATATAATGATATGCTTAGTAAATCATTCAAAAATTATTTATCTTGGTATATGTTGTATTTTAATATTCATATTAAACACCAAATGGTATTTTTCAGAACTGAAAATAAAAGAATACATCCTGGAAGACAGATAAATTGGAGCAATAACCTTAAAATACACATACAACAAATATATTCAGCAATCTATACCAGAACAATTATCTCAGAAGTTCTAACAATCAGATCACTAATTTATTCATAAATGATAAAATATTCTTAATTTCATTATAATGCCACA
>NW_011888889.1:4048389-4060892 GCF_000151845.1 Pteropus vampyrus | reverse complement strand
TCATGAAATGTCCATTTGGAAGAAAATAAAATCCATCCTACCTCACCGTAGGGGTGAGTAAATATTACTTTATACATATATTTAGAACTATATATATTTAAAATATATATTTTTTTCTGTTTCATTTTTTTAAAATAAAAACATCTTAAGTAGTTGGACACATCAAATCAGGACAAAATAATGTGGAATGTAATAATGATTTCTAAGTTGTCATGGTTACTTGCTTGTCAAATAATGTTGTTAACTCATACACCATGTGTCAGTAATAGAGCCACATAGCAAAACTTTGAAAGTCACCATTCACCTAAGGTAAACAGGCCACGATAAAAATGTGAAAACGACGGCATTTATACAGTTCTTGCCTGCAATATGAAATAACCATTCTTTTGCCAGAATCCAGAAGCTTCCAGAATGAAAAATAAAATTTTGAGTTGAATATGATCTCAACAGGAAATTAAATACAACTTTCTATCTTTTTGGAGGACTACCAACAGTGTCTCCTTGCCTCAGATCTGCTTCCAATTCTTAACTGGGTTCCAAAAAGGAAAAGGACTAACACTCCACAGTTACAGAATATATCGTGTAGCTACGCACTTACTCATTTTTGGTTGTTTTAGACTGTCAATTTGTTTTGCTTTTTCTATGTAATAAAACATTATAATAAATTTTACTACATACTATAATAGGTATGTCCAATTAGGTAGAGAAAAATAGAAATAAAAATAATATGGGAAGGTATATATTGGCAAATATAACTCACTTTTATTTAATTTAAAATGGAGAAATCTTCATCCTAATTGTTCAGTTTATCCTTTAAAAATTAGGATTTTTGCTAGTGACAGCCAGAGAGCAGGGAGGTTGGGGGGCTGAGAGAAAGCAGTGAAGGGTTAAAGAAGTACCAATTAGTAGCTAATAGATGGTGACAGGGATGGGGAGCATGCATAGGGTGCCAGGAATTCAGTTAGCATTTATGTAATGGCTAGGTGGAGAGCCAGAGGAGAAAAAGAGCAATTGGGGGGATCATTTCATAAACTATATAAATATCTAACCAAAGTACTATATACTTGAAACTAATAATAAAATAAAATTTAAAAAATTAGGATGTTGATATTAACAAAAAGTTCAAATACATATTTGCATGACTTTAAAATCAAAATAATTTAATATATGCAGGTAATGTGTAGAAAATACGTATTTGTTTAACTTCTTACAATTCTAAATATCCAGACCAATATTTCCTAAACTGTGTGCCTAACACAATATGGTCTTTGAAAAGAGGGTACTGAGTTAAATAAATTTGAAAAAACTATTCATCAAGACTTACAATTCACCTTTACATGCTAAAGGTTTTGAAATGCTTAAGCAAAATATAACAGTACTAGTTTAACTTTATTTCATGGCATCTTTTTTCATAACAAACTTTCATCATATAAGCATAAAAAGCATAAACGTTTCCCGAAAAAGATAAACGAAGATGACTCTGCAATAAAAGCATGCAACAAGTCTGTCCAGAAGACTTTCTTCCAGCGTAGTGCTGCACATTTACTTATTTTTATCATGAAACTCTAGTAAAATCTATTTTTGCAACCATTATGGTAAATTATGTGTGACACATTTAATAAATGATAGTACTATGCTCATTAAAAATATGAGTATGTAATAACAGATCTCAGAAAAATATCAGTCAGAAATCAATGTGTGAAAATGGCAGTAGGCAGAAAAAGAACAAGGATTTCTTTAGTAATAGGCTTTCCAAATGAAGTTGCTTGAAAGAAAAATCAATACAGTTCTTTGGTCCTTGGAATGATAAAATTAACGCCGTCTTGTTTCAGAGCAATCCCTAGGACAACTGATTTTCATAATGTGAGAAGAGAAAAATAATCAAATGTAGAAAATGAACAGAAATGTTCTAGTTTAGAGCACACTCATGAAATTCATTTTCCCCAGATTTACAAAGGTAAAATTGACAATCAAAATAGTTTATATTTAAGGTATACAACTTGATGATTTGATATATGTATACGTTGTGAAATAATAGCCATAATGGAGCTAATTAACATAGCCATCAACTCACATAATAACCATCTCTTTTTTACATTTTAGTAGGGAGTATACAAAGTAGAAAATCATATAAATGATCACTGTTGCATTTACATTAAAAAGAATGCATTCTTTTTAAAGGATATGAGAGATTATTGAAAAATAAACACTTTTAAAGGGTAAAATGTATTTAGATAAACTGTGTAACCTACATTTAGACGTATACACATACAAATATATATGTGCAAAGTATAAACACACAAACTTCATACACATACATGTAATGTGAATGCACTAATGTCGTACGCAAAAATAATGGGGTGCCAGGGGCATATATACCTTAATTCCCATTTCTGTATCTATGCTTCCCTCACCTTCATTCCTAATTCCTTCTCATACTGGCAACTATAGCTTTCTCCAATTATCCTATATCTATGATCCTAGTTACATTTGAAAGCTGTTATTCAGGGGAATTTTCTCTGTCCACTGGCATTTCTTGTCCACCAAAGAAATCTCTTTGGCAAAAGGCTGTTTGGAAACAGTAAGTTACACTGAAAAATGCCAGAGTAGAGGTATTTCAATGGAGTTATTTTAGTCATAGTACATAAATTCCAAGAATACTACTACCAAAATAATACTTTAAAATCTAAATGAAGAAATGTACAAAATAATAAAGGCTTTTAAAACAATCTGTAAAATGCTCTTTCAAGTGCTCTTCCAAGAATTTTATCAAATAAGTAGGCGAAGTTATGAGAAGATAGATTCTCCATAAATATTAGTAATTCCTTTGTATACTTTTGGAAAACACACTATTCCTTTCAGTATACTAGGACATTACTTTGAGAAATATTGTTATACACACAATTCAGAAGGTCTCACATTATAGAAGAATCTGCCACTTTGCTGAAAGCCAGTCAAAGGGACTCCCAAATCATTTTTATTAGGTTGCTAATCCTGCAAAGCCTTTGCAAGCAAGAGGATTGGCAGGTGGCATCACTTGGAAATGAGAGTGACACAAATTTGCTATATCTCATTTGTGTTTCTCTCTGCAGTAAAAATGTTTTCTCAGTCAGTAAAAATTATTTTACATCTATCTTACTGGTTTTTTTTTCTGTTTCTCAGCCCCCTTTCTTAAAGAGTCGAGATTAATAATAATAATAATAATAATAATAATAATGATGATGATGTACGGAGTTTACAAAGTTTTCATGCATCTAGATAAACGGTACCATACAAAAATATCTGTAAATTTAATATTAAGCCATTTGAAAGTAAATCCATTTGTATATGTATATCAGCTATTATGGCAATTTAACTTGAGATACTGCATACTCCAGAAGTAAAATATATATAGTCTTACATTTCTAATATGTTAGCCATTTTAACATGCTTTCCAGTAGACTAATAATTGTTGGTTTTAAAAAAAAATCAGAACTAGATTTTGCATTTAAAGTACCAACTAAACACACAATAAATTAACATACAGGTTTGTCAAATAATAGTGATACTCTCTACATACTATAAGGATTAACAGTCCTTCTATATGGAAGGTGAATTTTAAAAAATGAGTTTTTAAAAATACATTCTATGAGCAATTGGTAAATAACAAATATGTAAGATTTTTACTAAAGTTCTTTGATTATCTACTGCCTCAAGATGATAAAATATTTATAACTAGAAATATAGCACTAATCATACTATTTAGATAATATAGGTATAGTATAGAAAAACAAAACAAGATTCCTTACTCAAGAAAGTCAAATTTTTGACACCCCAAATAACAACAACTTATAGTGAGAACCTGATCGAAATCCTGCCAGGATATAGAAACCATAGAAGAAAGGACGAAAATAGTTCAAGATATGGTAAATAATGCAATGTTTTTCTCAACTAAATGTTAGCAGAAATATGGAATTGTTACTGTGCCAAGTTATTTTTTCAAATATGTCTCAAATTTACTAGTGACCCTAACACACTGTGAACCATATCGGTATAAGGCAGTACTTTGATGTGGAAGATCATATTCTGTAATCTGCATGTAAAATTTAACCTTTCTTTTAAGGCAAACAAGCATTTGACTTTGTATTTTGTAGTTTTATAAATAAGATCCCATTTTGAGAGATGACAAAATATTGATTTTCTTTTGTTCATCTAGACATGAACAAAGTTCCTCTTTTTGTACAGAAAACCTTTATGGATAACTAGTCCTATACATGTAAGTAGCCTTAATCTATATTCACAAGTATGTAGGCACATCAGAGGATTTGAGTGGGGCATATAACTGAGACATAACTATTTTCAAAAGAACAATATCTATTACTTTGGTTATTTATTAACTTTGTTATCTGTATTAATTTACTGTTAGATTTGTGCATGATATCCTTATTCAGTGTCAGAAAAAGGAGTCATACTCAAAGCATAACATAAGCATGACTTTTCATTAAGTAATGTAATTTTGTAAGTAGTCACATTTTTTCCAATAGTTTGACTGTAATTAGACTCATTACATAAAATATGTCTTGGCGTATCTTAGTATATATAGTTATTAGCTAATCAAGATATACATTACCAAATAAATCTCTCTGCCTAAATAATCAGTCATAATACATCAGTTCCACTGTAATCTCATGATTATACTTAATTTTATATGATGTTTTATTGACAAAATAATTTAAAATACAATGTTGAAAATTCCAATAACAAGGTAGCCCATTGAAGCATGAGATATATTTTTTATCGGCTGACTCATAATTATTTCTTTTTTCCATTATAATTTTAACCAAGTAGAAGGAAAATTTATTGAGGAGATCCTGATTAACTGATCTTATTCCTAATTGAAGTTTTCTTTAAAAGTTTAATCAATAAAATTACTGGGCAAAAGAGACTGTCCAAATCATTCCTAGTAATATAACATTAAGATTAGATTCTTTATTTAAATTTTCAATCCTTCCATTGGTTTAGACATTTCACTGTGATCCACAGCAAAAACATGTCATTATAAATTGATCAACTAAATGCAGACTGTAGCTCTCAACTGTCTGTTAATAGATCATTAACTTTGAATGCTATTTCTACATATATGTTTCCTGAACTTAGTGGGGCTGAACTAAAAGGGAAGACAAGGAGAGATGGTGTATTTGTGTATATTTTTCTTCATGTGTATGTATTCTGACTGCATTTAAAAAATGAACAATGATTTCTGCTGTCTTTTCCATTATGTATCATCTATACCTTTTTCTCATCATTAGAGTAAGAGGTGAGTATAAAATATGGAATCATATTTGTTTGGCTTTTAACATTTCAGAATACTCTAAGCTCTATTATCTCATGTTACCATTACTACATTCCTGCAGGATGTTAGGGCAGTAATTATACTTATTATTTTTATTTAAATATGAAAACTATATCCATAAAAAGAAACCAAGAAAGTGTTGCCCTCTTGGCAAATCATACAGATAGGAGCAAAGTTAAGGTTCCTATTAAAAATGACAGTCTAATTCTGTAGATGATATTCAGGAAGATACTATGCAGTTTTCTTAAGGGACAGATGAGGTGAACATCCTCATATCTCCTTCTTCCCAGTTTTTTTACTCATCCTTATAAGGGAGAATTTAAGTGATTAAATTGCTACATCTGAAGTAAGTGTAGCAGCAGAGCATCTAATCACCATGGTTACACCTGTGCGCTTCACCCGACTAGTTCTCATAACTAAGTCCACAGTTTCTGGATGGTATAAGTTAAGAATACTTTTTATCACAAAAGATTAAAAACACTTCTCTGGGTAATATTCCTGGAGTCTCTTATATCACTTTTAAATAAAATTTATCATATCTCTTTCAAACAAATTGTACATAATTATTTTATAAATTCAAGAATCCTCTAATAAGAATATTCCTACTCCTTAGAAATGTGCAATACTCATTTTAAGATATTCATGTATAAACAAAATAAATAATAATAAAGTGACAAATAAATGAAATAATTTGTTATAATGGAAACAATTCTGTATTTTATTTCCTCACTGAAACTTTCTATACAATTATTTCCTCTGACTAAACTTAGTGAGGAAAACAAAATAATTTTTGTTTTTAATATATTTGGGGAAGGCTTCATTATTAATGTAGTCAAAAGACTGTAGATGGGGTCCTGCTTCACCCATTGCTTTGGGTGGAGGCATAAGAATGCCTGGTTACCTTCAGAGAGTAGGCTTTTCCAATTTTAAGAGTGTCGATATTGACCAGCATACATTACAGGATTGCTGTCAAGAGCTGGCTAATAAATTTTACAAAATATTTTGAAAATTATAAATCGGCACATAAGTATAATTAATCAATCTGGAGGCAACATGTTTTGGTTATTGGCATGGACACCCAAGGACAAGTGAATGGCTTTAAAACTTCTCCCCAGTGTCCAGCTCTGTGACCTTGCATGAAATGTTCTCCTTTCTATACATCAGTGAGGATAATAACAATACTTAGCTTTTGCATTAGTAGGAGACTCAGTGAGTTAATATTTTTAAATTACTTAGAATAGTGTATCTTACATGTTGGTAATATTTATTTATATTTGTCAAATAAATATCCCAGATGTCAATTGTATATTGATCTTTTCAGTCTTCTCGGAGAGTACACGAATAGAATTAGAAAGATGATAAAAATTAAAATATAGATTCTGTTTGAACAATTAAAACCAATTAGGCTTAATATTACGTGCATAGTAATTTTTAACAGTAACAATGTCTACCATTTATTAAACATCTACTAATGATATTTACTACACTCCTCTTTATATGTCTTTTTGCTTAGCTTCACCATAATCCTTTACGCAGAGCTTATTTTTCCATTGTAAAGATGCAGAAACTAATGCCAGTAAATGGTAGAGGTTAGACTGTCACTTATCTGGGCTGCTTTAGGTAAATTATTTATTGTTTGAAAGTGAATGAACTAAATAAAATGTGGAAGACATTCTAGCTTTTGACTTTTGTAGGGCTGAGATCACTGACTACTGGACTAGGCTGTCAGACACTTAGGAACAGAGCCTTAAAGATCATAATAACTCAAACTGAAGTTGTGCTACAAGACTTGAAAGCGGCACTTAATGATTCCTGGACCCCATGCCAGCAATCTGCCACTTTAAATATTACTGTCTTTTCTACAAAGAAAGCTAGACAAATAAATACACTGTTAATCAAGAAGTTCTGAACCACTTATGAAGAGGAAATATTCAGTGAAGGTAAGAAAATAAATTAGAGTCAACTGAACATATCTGCCATTAAAAAAATAATAATAATTTAGAGAAAAGCAATAGAAAGACAGCATTCTAGTTTAGATAATGGGCCCAAGACACTTAATAAAACAGAAGAAAAGATGATAATAGCATAAGAGGATAGTGTGAAGGAGGCTATTAGTATATCTGAATAGAGACCAAATAAAGATGGACAGAGAGAAAGGAGCTCTGGAAATGTTATGGACTTCCTCTAGAAATATATAAGAAAAGGTGAAAGTAAGTAGTCATATAGGTAAAAAGTTAGGCAGTTAACTTCTATACAATTAGAAATTATTAGGATGCTTAGTTTTGCACCTAACTGTATTTGTTTAATTCATTCTAATATAGATAATGAATTATTTATTCTAGGATGTTTCATTAAGAATTACTATTTAAAAGACTTACTGCAGTAGCTCTGTGGTAGGCACAGCATACCCACTTAAAAAATAAGTAGTAGCTTGTGAAGCCTCATAATACCAGCATCACCCAAGGTCATACCCTTTCTCAAGCAGCCCATATCCGGTTACCATTGAATGTGGGCTAAAAAGGTCTAGCCCCTACCTGATTTCAGGACAATCTTAAAGGGCCATCCTAGCTTTATAAATTCTGTAGTTTGGCTGAGGACTCAGTTACAACTGCATGAGAGTTCAGCCTCTCCTTCTGCCCAATTTGCCTTCCTTCATTTCTCTAAGAAAGTTCATGAGAACACTGTCTCATGAATGTCCCTGCATTCAAATTTTAATTTAATAAACTAAGACAATCTGTGAGGCAGCTAAAGTCCTCCAGAATAGTGTTGTAGTGGTAGGATCTTGAACTCACATCAGAAAAACCTGAGTTCAAATATCGGCTCCTCATTTATCATCTGTGTGACTCCAGGCAATTTCTCCATTATAAAATGAAGAGAACATTAGCTCCTACCTATAAGATTGTTGTGAAGATTAAATAGCGTAATTCATATGTGTATAAAATAAATGCTTACTAAACAGCCAACATTTAATAAATGTTAGCTGAAATTGAAATTGCAAACCTCTTATCTGTGCTTCTCTAAATCCATATATTAAAAAAAAAAAATCTACCCAATGGACATGTGCTCTCCTAGATAAACAACTCCAATCATGCATTGGCATATTCAAAGTTTTATCAATAGTGGACAGATGTTGCTACCAGAAGAATTGCACAAGTCCCTGACATTATTTTACAGATGAAAAGACTGCAACAATCAACAAACTGAACAACTCCTGTGATGACTCTGTATTCTCCTTTCCATACATCTTGTTACAATTTAATAAAAGATCTCTTTTTGTAGGAGTCCAAATGTTTTCAAACAATGAGTGGCCTTTAGAAACATAAAGAATGGGCTGAACACCGGAAATACTAGATTAGAAAATAAAAGTAAAAAGAGTACTAAGCAATCTGCATGGTTTTTATACACCAGGTAATAGAAATCCATGAAAACATACTTTTTGCAATACAGTAACCCCCCCTTATCTGTAGGGGATGCCCAATGAATGTCTAAAACCATGGATAATAATGAACGCTAGGTATACAATGATCATTACTATACATACATATCTATGATAAAGTTTAATTTATAAATTAGGCACAGTAAGAGATTAACAACAACTAATAACAAAATAGAATAATTATAATAGTATATTATAATAAAAGTTATCTGAAAGTGGTCTCTATTTCTCTCAAAATATCTTATTGTACTGTACTCACCCTTCTTGTGATGCTGACAGATGATACAATCCCTAAGTGATGAGATGAAGTGAGGTGAATGGCATAGGCACTGTGATGTACTCTTAGGCTTCTATTATTAACCTCAACTAAACACTTATCACTCACTATAGCCACAATTTTTAATTTTTGGTGTGACAGCAAAACTAGCACAAATTTCTTTTTCCTTCTTCACAATTTCATGTGGAAAAAAATTTGTTTTTACCTAGATTTTAGCAACCTCAGCATTTTTTTTTTTTTTAATTCCTCTTTAGGTCAAAATCTTTCACCTTTCATTTAAAGGAAGCTCTTTACAGCTTCTTTTTGGCATATCCTAATTGCTAGCATCACTTCTCTCTGATCTTTGTGGTCATTATTAAGTAAAGTTAGGGTTACTTGAACAAAAGCACGGCAAAATCAGTCAATCTGATAACAGAGATGGCTACTAAGAGACTAAAGGCCAGGGAGCGTCTACAGTGTGGAGACACTGGACAAAGGAATGAGTCACATCCCAGGCTGGAAGGAGGGGCACCGAGCAAGATTTTATCACACTACTCAGAATGGCATGCAATTTAAAATGTACGAAATGTTTATTTCTGGAATTTTCCATTTAATATTTTCAGATTTGTGGTTGAGCTCAGGTAACAAACTGCGGAAAGTGAAACCACAGATCAGAGAGGACTACTGTATAATGAAACCTTTCTGGTGGTTTAAGAGCGTTCAGATCACTTTTCATTTATCTAAATACCCTTGATTTTATTTTCTTTACCATCGAGATGTTGATGGAACTTGAAGCTATGCCAAATCATACTCATCTCTGCTTTGGCTTTTTAATTTAATTGATTTTATCTCAAATAATCCTTAGTCAGCTTCAGACCCTGGAGAACCAGCTGCGTAAGAGATGAAGCATTAGAAAATACCACAAGCATAAAAGGACTGTCTACAACTATTTTTGTAATGACATTATTACTGGGCTAGGCAATTTAGTCTTGGACTCACCATGCCTTTGATATTTGATATCAAATAATTAAATAAAGATAATCTTTAAGGAATGCCTTCAACTTTAAATATTATCCATTCTATCAAAAGTTTTTAGAACAAAAATCATTTTTGCTAAATCAATATTACTTGAGACAATTGTGATTTGAGTGAATATAGATCATCTAATCCTAAACGCTTAGATTCCCCCAAAAAAAAAGATGTTTACAATTTCATCTTCAGAATCATGAATACAAATTATTTATACATGGAATAGTTTGGAGTACTCCACTAGACCCTAAGAACATAAACAATATAAGATATGATCCTTGTCTTCTCAAGCACGAAGTATTTTTGCATCTATTTAAAACAAAATAACAATTCATGGCAACATGTATGTGTTAAATACATAGAACAGGAAATAAAAGTTATCATTAAGAGGAACCAAATTAAAAACTGACTTGCCAAGATCCAGGGATGTCAAAGAAAATCTTAGAGAAAGTTGTCTTCTTTCAAAGAGTTATGTATTTTAAACTTAACCCTAGAGGAAGAACTGAAATTTCTATCATCAAATTCTAACTCACTGAATCAATTTTACAATTGAAAATTGAATGTCTATACATTAAGGTCTATCTTTCTCTTTTAAATAGATTTGAAGTCCTTAACAAATGAAATACTATATCTTTTTCTGAACTGGAATTTAAACATCTCTAAGTGTTTGAAAGGTTATTTTCTGATAGAAAACTATGAACTCGAGTGAAATTGCTCTGTAACTTCAGAGCAGTGTTTTGGATAAAGTCAGCTTTCACAGGCAAGATAGTGTCAGTTCCTAGAAGACTAATCTAGATGGTTTTTAATTCTGCTTTGTCTTGATAAAATGGTTGCTATTATCTACTACAATATTTCTAATAGAAAATTGAAAATGTCTCCAATTAAGTATATTGTTTCTAAAAATATGTAAAATGAGCTTTCTTAATTTTCAGAGAAAAAGAGAACCTCTCTAGATGAATGCCCAGAACTACAGATATAACAGAACTGGATGTGCAGAGACAAAATATAGATATGGCAGCAATTAAACAAACTAAAATTGTTTCCATAGTGTTTTCTCTTCATTTGGAATTTTTCTACAGCTACAAAATGGCAGATTACAAACTGAGTTAAAGAAGTTATTTCTTTTATGATACTGGGCAAACACACCCAGGAGGCCATATATTAACTGTGCCACTATCTGTTCAATTTATTAAAAATCACTTCAAGATTCCTTCTCTACTTCATTATATGTAGGATGGAATTCAAAGGCAATGAACAATTTCGAATCTGTTGGAAACAAATTGCATGGTAAACTATGTCACAAGAGAACAATTGTTGCTACTTAAGCAAAAGCTTCCTCTGTGCCATATGCTTAAGGCTACTGTTTTGTCTAAAATAAAACCATGTTTTCAAATTTTATTTTATAATCATCAGTACAACTAGTGATTATGCTACAAGGACATCTAAAATGGAATTATAGACTTTCTGATGTGGGGACCCACTCAGAACCCCAAAGTTGGTATGACAGTTGTTTTAAGCTGAAAATTTGAGATTGAACAGATGCAGAAAGAAGCCTTTTTTGGAGTTTCCTTTATCTGACTAAAAGCAGTAACTTCTAGAAAATGAGGCTGCCATAAATTACTCCCAGGAGAGAGAGCAAAGTAAACCTACCATCAACCTCCTTTGGGGGAAAGACCAGTTGCATCCACATAAACAAACATTAACATAACATTTTTTTAAACCTTCCCTTTATTCTAAAAATCTATTAGCCTTTCCTAAAGAAATCTGTTTGTTCTTCACATAGAAGTCTTTTCTCCCTCTTCCCCCACTAGGTTAAGTATATAAGCCTCTCATTATAACCATTCAGGGAGCTAGGTAATTTTTTTATTAGCTCTGCCATGCATATAAATAAATCTTTTTTCCCCGTTAATCTGTTTTTTATAAGTTTTATTTGTAAGTTCACATTTACTAACCAAGAGGGTAAAGGAAATGGTTTTCCTTCTGGACAATAGCAATCAAGGTACCTAAACAATATTTCAAATATCAGATATGATAAAGCTGATCTGTGTATCAGGACCCATAAAATGGAGACCACACTACTGGCTCTGCCCAGGTCACAAGTCTAACCTACTTCAACGTGCACTTGAAGGAAACCTCTGTCGATGAAACCTAATGCACGCAATCACAGTCCTCTATCTTAGCTTTAGCTATTTTACCTGACCCTAGGTAACAGGACCTCTTAGCCTTAAAACGAAAACCCAGATCTCCTAGCAACCATGCCCCCCTTTACGCATTGCTGCTTCTAACTATAAAACCAACTTTTGTCCAAAATGCGCGAGCAAAGTGCACCACTGCTTGTGATGCACTGTACTCCCCCAAACCACGCATTGTTTTCCTTTGAATAAAGGACAACAAACTCATCACTAACTTGTTTTAGTTTGGGCGATGACACGGGACTGAAGACAGCGGCT
>NW_011888889.1:4042571-4048339 GCF_000151845.1 Pteropus vampyrus | reverse complement strand
AATCTGTTGGAAACAAATTGCATGGTAAACTATGTCACAAGAGAACAATTGTTGCTACTTAAGCAAAAGCTTCCTCTGTGCCATATGCTTAAGGCTACTGTTTTGTCTAAAATAAAACCATGTTTTCAAATTTTATTTTATAATCATCAGTACAACTAGTGATTATGCTACAAGGACATCTAAAATGGAATTATAGACTTTCTGATGTGGGGACCCACTCAGAACCCCAAAGTTGGTATGACAGTTGTTTTAAGCTGAAAATTTGAGATTGAACAGATGCAGAAAGAAGCCTTTTTTGGAGTTTCCTTTATCTGACTAAAAGCAGTAACTTCTAGAAAATGAGGCTGCCATAAATTACTCCCAGGAGAGAGAGCAAAGTAAACCTACCATCAACCTCCTTTGGGGGAAAGACCAGTTGCATCCACATAAACAAACATTAACATAACATTTTTTTAAACCTTCCCTTTATTCTAAAAATCTATTAGCCTTTCCTAAAGAAATCTGTTTGTTCTTCACATAGAAGTCTTTTCTCCCTCTTCCCCCACTAGGTTAAGTATATAAGCCTCTCATTATAACCATTCAGGGAGCTAGGTAATTTTTTTATTAGCTCTGCCATGCATATAAATAAATCTTTTTTCCCCGTTAATCTGTTTTTTATAAGTTTTATTTGTAAGTTCACATTTACTAACCAAGAGGGTAAAGGAAATGGTTTTCCTTCTGGACAATAGCAATCAAGGTACCTAAACAATATTTCAAATATCAGATATGATAAAGCTGATCTGTGTATCAGGACCCATAAAATGGAGACCACACTACTGGCTCTGCCCAGGTCACAAGTCTAACCTACTTCAACGTGCACTTGAAGGAAACCTCTGTCGATGAAACCTAATGCACGCAATCACAGTCCTCTATCTTAGCTTTAGCTATTTTACCTGACCCTAGGTAACAGGACCTCTTAGCCTTAAAACGAAAACCCAGATCTCCTAGCAACCATGCCCCCCTTTACGCATTGCTGCTTCTAACTATAAAACCAACTTTTGTCCAAAATGCGCGAGCAAAGTGCACCACTGCTTGTGATGCACTGTACTCCCCCAAACCACGCATTGTTTTCCTTTGAATAAAGGACAACAAACTCATCACTAACTTGTTTTAGTTTGGGCGATGACACGGGACTGAAGACAGCGGCTACATATTCCAAGACGATCCCTAGAAGCAGGAAACGGTATCCAGAGATACTTTTAGTTTGCGACCCACCCAGGCGCTCTCCAGGATCTCTCTAAGCTTTTCTCCCATCACGCTCAGCTTTTGTTATGTTCTGAGCACTTCCTGTTTCTTTGTCCTAATTCTTCCGGGTAGAAATTTGCGCTGTAAGAGATTTCAGGTTTTTCCCAGTGAGACATATCGGGCCACAACATTTGCGTTACTGGCCAACCTCATCTACAAGGTGGTGCATCCTGGAGGTCTTGGAAGTTCTCAAGACCTTTCTTTGCACAGGCAGCCAGAATGAGTAAATCCCTTGAGTTAGGGAGGATTATGCCAACAAAGGAAAATAATGGATACACTTCAATCCATGAAAGCAAGATGGCAGCCTAGAGGATCCACAAAGTCCACAGCAAAAACTGTTGGGGGGGTATTGCTGGAGAGTATAGGGAAATTAAGACAAAAAAATTCATACTGTTTTGACCATTGGCACATCAAAATCTAAGTAGGCACAAGAGGGACTATTCAAACCATAAGGGCAACTACCACTATAAAGCATCTATAATGGAAGGAATAATAGAACTATTGCAAATGAGAATCTCCAAAGCCAAAGCCAGAAAGTTGCTGGGCATGGGATCCAGCATGTAAAAGCTGTTAAACCAAGGGCCCCAACACCCCCACCCACTGCAGACCATCCTGTAGCCTGTTAGGAGCCAGGCCGCCCAGCAAGAAGTGAGCTGCCTGTGAGCGAGTGAAGCGTCATCTGTATTTGCAGCAGCTGGGCAGCATTAGCATCACCACCTGGGCAGCATTAGCGTCACCACCTGAGCTCCACCTCAGATAATTAGGCATTAGATTCTCATAGGAACACCTGTCCCTGGTGCCAAAATGGATGGGGACTGCTGTTTAGAGCACGTGCCATTTTGTTATTTGACAAATATAAAAGATATTAGAAAAAAATAGCTAATTAAAAGCAAAAGCCTATAAGGAGTTTTATATGTGCTGGCATTCTTAAACTAAGGAAGATAATTCAAATAATTAAAACTAGATACAAAAAAAATGTCTTTCAATTTTCATGAAACAAAGGCTTATTCATATAATTCCAGATTCTTTTGAAAAGAAAAAAATAGTGTTCAATTTATTTTCTATGTAAATAAACTTAAAAATAATAAAATAGAATAACTTCCTCAATTTTTTTCAACAGAACAAACTGAATTTGAAGCTAAATATTCCAATATGTTAAAAGCTTAATTTGTTAAAGATTTGTTGTTATTATTATTATTACTATTATTATTTCATGTTTATTTCAAGTATATTCTCATATCTTTAGGAATTTTAGTCATTTTCTGTACTTCGGCATTTAAATTTAAAAGTTGATTTTCTTATTTAGCGTATATGTAGACTATGCAAACATGCAAAACATGGTCTTTTATTATTACTATGGAAGACAAAATTATCTTTAGAACAAAGCATGGTTCTAATCTACCTGGCATATATTTTTGTTTTAATTTCTTAAAATCAGTAATTTACTGCACACACAGGATAAGTATCCCTGCTTTAAAAAAAAAATAAAAGGAGAGCAAATGTCATGCTAACAATTTTATTTTCATGTTTCAAAAATCAAAATGTTTTAAGAATTGATCTAGCACATAGAGATTTTATAGAAAGGTAGTTCTCAAAGAGTTGCATGCCTGTAAATAAGTGGGCAGAAATGTCCGCGACTGACAGCTTTCCTGAGGTCACTTGAAAAGGTAAGCAACTCTTTAGAGACCCCAGTATTTCTGGTCTAAGTGGCAAGATTCCTGGACCAGGCACTACAAAGCTGCTATTTTTTCAGAATTTGGTTTGGCTTCACTTTTCTATAGCTGTCCCAGATGGACAAGAAAAGTAAGACAATCTATACTGTGGTTCTTGTTTTCTGTTAGCACCAGCGAAGTGATGTGAAGTCCAACATTGGGATTCCTTACGAATTTAGCAAAAAATGCATAAAGGGAAACATATCTATTCTGGACATTTTATGGACAGAATAATTACAGCAAAGCAGAGATTATTTTTTTACATTGTTAAAAACAGCAAATATATGATTTACAAGTAGATTATCTTAAAGTTAATTATCTGAAAAGCATAAATTCACCAAAGGAAAAATATAAATCATTATTAATATATAGGACAATCACAAAAAAGGATATTGGTCATTAAATTCAAACTTTGATTTCAATAAAAATATTTCATATTTCAGCAACATAGATGTTAAGTAAAAGCTTTTTTAACAGCATTTACAAGCTCTTTTACTAATTTGTAAGCCAAATTTCAGTCAATTTAATAGAAAATAAGCATACAAGATAGTTATAAGGAAGATTTTTGTCTTTATGTTCATTTTTACTAATTATTATACCTGATCTAGGTTTTTAAATTAAATTATATTGATTAGGTAAATATATATATGATCATCGCTAAAAATTTTATTCTTTGACCTTTTGGTATTCCTTAACTCAGAATAAGTTTAACATATTCCATATTAAAGTATCTGATTCTTAAACTCAAAAAATATTTCTAAAAACTTGAAAGGTAGATTTTATTCATAGTATATAATTGTAAGGAAGTGAGAATAAAGAAGGAAGGAGAAAAGGAGGGAAACTAGAGGGAAAAAGAAAGAGGGTGGTATAAAGAAAAGGCAGAAGGGAGAGAGGTATAAGAAGGAAAGAAGCAGAGCATTGGAAGGAAATGATCTAAAAAACTGAAAAAAATTGTTGAATAATTTTACTACAGTGTTTACCTTTTCAATACATTAACATACCGAGAAAAGGAAAAAATCGATTTAAGACTTAAGGGCAAAATGAGGTAATTTAGCATTGTCCTGATCCATTAAGGGGTCAAATTCTACTCTAATTTTAAGTACCTTCAGTCATCAATTAATACAAACAATACCAGGATTTCCTCACATGCAACAGAATAAAGAGAAACAGCTGCCATGGAGTTCATCCTCATTAGTACAGATTTGATGACTTTGGACCATCCCAAGAACCTGAATATTATTGACTAATGTTGCATTACAGTCGACAGGAAACAATAAACAGCAGAATCAATCTGCACAAATATTAGATATTAATAATATCAGATATGGAGTATATGTATAATAATAAATTTAAATTAAAAATGCACATGATGTGTTAGGCCCAAACATGTGAATAAAGAATAAGAGACTATAAAATTACCAAGATTATTTAGAAAATAACCAAAGGGAACTTCTAGTAATTAAAAAGTAGAATAACAAAATAATAATTAAATGGACAGTTTAAAGAGCAGATTAGCCATAGATGAAGAAGGAATTCACAAATTGGAATACAGAGCCACAGTAAGTACTCAGAATACATCTTGGAAAGTTAAAAAATAAAGAAATATAAAAGAGTGGTTAAGACACATGAGGATAGATTGAGAACTTCCTATATTTCTAGAAGTATAATAAAGACAGTATGTGGCAAAAACAATATATTAAGGGCTAATGTTTAAAGAGAGTTTTTAAAAAGTAATAACATAAAATTTTCAAACTCAAGAAACCTAAAGAAATCCCATATCTACACATACCAAAGTGAACCTGAAAACACAAAAGACAAGGAAAATGCCCAAATGCAGCCCCAAAAATACTATAAATTATCTACAAAGGAACAAACAGCTACCCTGATAGGTGTCTCTTAAATATAAATACCAAAAGCCTAAAGTCATTGAATAACTTTACTGTACAAAAAAAAGGTCAATAAACCTAAAATTGTTTATTCAGCGATAAAATAGCTTTTAAAAATGCAGGACAAAAAGGGGTAAAAAGACAATTTCATAAAATCCAAATGGTCATTATTTTTTAAAATTATAATGAACTAAAAAATGTATGAACATAATTTAGAAACATAATTTAGAAACATAATTTAGAAAGGTTTAAGAAAATTATATGATCATGTTTAAAACTTGCTGATTTTTTAAAATTAGGTATTAATGTCATGTTGAAAAAACAGAGTTAAGGTATTGGATAACTATCATTAATATTGAATAGTAATAAAGTATTCTAAGATCCTTAAATTATCTGGTGTAAGGGCAAAAATACTGATTAAATTTAGATACTTTTTAGTAAAATGTACAAGTAAACTGCCAAGAGTAACTTATAGTAAATGGAGAAAATGTAATAAGTAAAACACAGTTCTGATTAATCTAAAATATGTGATCAAATAAATTAGAAAAAATGAATAAATATATATAATTTCAATAACTGTGATGAATTAAACCTTCTGATTAAAAGACAAAGACTATTAAGCTGTATAGATGCTAAAGCCAGAAAAATACATATACAAGAAACTCTCCTAAATTATATGAACACAGAGTATGGAAAGAAAAGAACAAAAACTAGAAATAAAAAATCCAAAGAAATATGATTAGCTTTATTAATATCAGATCCAAAGACACTTTAAAGCAAAACAAATTAAAAGAATAAAAAAAATCACTTCCGTGTGATTAAAGGGTCTACTCACTTGGAGAGTATAACAATCCCAAACTTTAATGAATTTGCACTCAAGACATAT
>NW_011888889.1:4024809-4042521 GCF_000151845.1 Pteropus vampyrus | reverse complement strand
AAAAAAATTGTTGAATAATTTTACTACAGTGTTTACCTTTTCAATACATTAACATACCGAGAAAAGGAAAAAATCGATTTAAGACTTAAGGGCAAAATGAGGTAATTTAGCATTGTCCTGATCCATTAAGGGGTCAAATTCTACTCTAATTTTAAGTACCTTCAGTCATCAATTAATACAAACAATACCAGGATTTCCTCACATGCAACAGAATAAAGAGAAACAGCTGCCATGGAGTTCATCCTCATTAGTACAGATTTGATGACTTTGGACCATCCCAAGAACCTGAATATTATTGACTAATGTTGCATTACAGTCGACAGGAAACAATAAACAGCAGAATCAATCTGCACAAATATTAGATATTAATAATATCAGATATGGAGTATATGTATAATAATAAATTTAAATTAAAAATGCACATGATGTGTTAGGCCCAAACATGTGAATAAAGAATAAGAGACTATAAAATTACCAAGATTATTTAGAAAATAACCAAAGGGAACTTCTAGTAATTAAAAAGTAGAATAACAAAATAATAATTAAATGGACAGTTTAAAGAGCAGATTAGCCATAGATGAAGAAGGAATTCACAAATTGGAATACAGAGCCACAGTAAGTACTCAGAATACATCTTGGAAAGTTAAAAAATAAAGAAATATAAAAGAGTGGTTAAGACACATGAGGATAGATTGAGAACTTCCTATATTTCTAGAAGTATAATAAAGACAGTATGTGGCAAAAACAATATATTAAGGGCTAATGTTTAAAGAGAGTTTTTAAAAAGTAATAACATAAAATTTTCAAACTCAAGAAACCTAAAGAAATCCCATATCTACACATACCAAAGTGAACCTGAAAACACAAAAGACAAGGAAAATGCCCAAATGCAGCCCCAAAAATACTATAAATTATCTACAAAGGAACAAACAGCTACCCTGATAGGTGTCTCTTAAATATAAATACCAAAAGCCTAAAGTCATTGAATAACTTTACTGTACAAAAAAAAGGTCAATAAACCTAAAATTGTTTATTCAGCGATAAAATAGCTTTTAAAAATGCAGGACAAAAAGGGGTAAAAAGACAATTTCATAAAATCCAAATGGTCATTATTTTTTAAAATTATAATGAACTAAAAAATGTATGAACATAATTTAGAAACATAATTTAGAAACATAATTTAGAAAGGTTTAAGAAAATTATATGATCATGTTTAAAACTTGCTGATTTTTTAAAATTAGGTATTAATGTCATGTTGAAAAAACAGAGTTAAGGTATTGGATAACTATCATTAATATTGAATAGTAATAAAGTATTCTAAGATCCTTAAATTATCTGGTGTAAGGGCAAAAATACTGATTAAATTTAGATACTTTTTAGTAAAATGTACAAGTAAACTGCCAAGAGTAACTTATAGTAAATGGAGAAAATGTAATAAGTAAAACACAGTTCTGATTAATCTAAAATATGTGATCAAATAAATTAGAAAAAATGAATAAATATATATAATTTCAATAACTGTGATGAATTAAACCTTCTGATTAAAAGACAAAGACTATTAAGCTGTATAGATGCTAAAGCCAGAAAAATACATATACAAGAAACTCTCCTAAATTATATGAACACAGAGTATGGAAAGAAAAGAACAAAAACTAGAAATAAAAAATCCAAAGAAATATGATTAGCTTTATTAATATCAGATCCAAAGACACTTTAAAGCAAAACAAATTAAAAGAATAAAAAAAATCACTTCCGTGTGATTAAAGGGTCTACTCACTTGGAGAGTATAACAATCCCAAACTTTAATGAATTTGCACTCAAGACATATTAAGAAAAAATTATTTTAACTATAAGAAAGAATGGACAAATTTCCCCATTGCAGTTCAAGATCCTCTGTGAGTAAATCAGTAATAGTAGACAGGCAAAAAAATATCCAATAAGCCTATGAAATAAAACTATAACATAAATATACAACATAAATATAAAGATCGATTTAATGTACATCTATAGAACTCTGAATCTACTAACAATAGAATACATGTCATTATCTAGTCTATATGAATAAAAATAAATCTCAAAGGGAAATCAAATAAATTTCCAAAGATAACCATGCAGACCAAATTAATGACAGAAACATGTTTTATTTTTTGAAAATTAAATTGAAGACTTAGGAAAAAAGTATAAACATCTCTATATTGAAAAATAAACCAAAATGAAAATCAGATACTCAAAACAGAATTTTAATAAAAATATATATCCAAACTTGTGTACTTACTATACCACAATGGTACTTATTATAAAATTTACTACCCCAATGTCTTATATGAGAAAAAGAAATAATGAAAATTAAAAATATAAACTTTCAACTTAAAACATTAAAAAAAATTATATTAACCAACGTTCAAAGGAGACTATAAAGATAAGAGCAAAGATTAATGAAATCGAAACAAAAAAAATTAAAGTAGTCAAGCACTGATTATCTAAATACATTAATAAACTTAACAAAAAAACTTTGTCAAGATTGTTCAAGACAAAAATATAGATATTACAGTATAAAAAGATTAGATGTTTTTAAAAATGTCATCCACTAAAGTTGACAACTTAAACTTAAAAATTTCAGAGTCTGATCCAGCACCCCACACACAGAACTCATTAAATAGCTCCAGGGCTTTTTTAGGTTCTTCAACCCATTCTATGGTTCCTGATTTCTATTTCAACCTTGGATGCTTTTTGTCAGTCAGAATCCTATTTTAGTGAATACTAAGAACTGGAGACTTTAGGTCTATTCTAGATCTAGGGCACCTTTGACAGAATAACTACCAAATGGAACTTGGTACCTATACTCTTAGGATCACTAGTGCAACCTCGAGGCCTGATATGTAGGCAAGTGAAAACTTAAGACTAGCAAGAACTGCTAAGTACCGACCTTACAGTCAATATCTTCTTCAAAACATGGTCAGGATTAATATACTCTAGAATATAATGCTTTCTGAAACAGTGTTTTCTAAATTTTAAATTTTCACACATTAACACACACACATATTCACCAAAACAAATTTAATGAAACAATAGTGCAGACAACTTTTATCATATAAGGATAAAGAAAAGACAATAAAACTAACCAAGGAACAAGAATGATGATCCTAGCTTCATAAAAATAAATGCTACTTTAACAAATAAAAAATATGATATTATCTCAGAATACCTGACAACTGGCAGATTAATATTTACCTATATATAAATATTCAATTTTCTAAGAGCTGGTGAAAACACATCACCAGTCCACAGACATACTTGACATGAAAAAAGGGATCTCCCACATGAGACTAATGCAAGTAGTATTCACTCAAGGGAAGCATTTTCCAGGACTTCAAAGTTTCCACATGCTACTCCTCTGATTTCATCTCCACTCTAGCTCCCATCTTACTTTGTCACAATTCAAAGACCTAAAACCACATTGATTTCAACTAGAGTATTCATCACTTTTACCTCTACGTGGTTTAATGAAATAGTTATGAATGGAGTCATCTTCTCATTGAATAATCTATTTTAGTGTTTAGGAGATCAGCACATAATATGATCAATGGAATTAATTCAGTTAGTAACTATTTACAAGTTATGTTTATGTTTATGTTTATACAAGGATATGTTCCTAAGTTTCATTCTTAAGTCACTGGAGAAAATCTTCCCTTTGAACCTATCAATTCTATCTTCTGATATGGACGACGATCGAAAAGTCAAAATAGCATAGCAACCTAGGCTCTTGGGATTCGCACTAGTCAAGCCAAAAAACCTGAAGACTTTCCAAGATTTCATAAACTGGAAGCAGCAACAAATGAATATATCATTATAGGGACAATACTATAGCTCACCTTCAAACAATGCCATCTTACCTAATGCATGAAGCATTATATGAAATATATACAAAAATGTTCTCAAATTTTTTTATTTAAAGTATTGAAGACTAATACTTTAAATAGACTTACTTATTAATTTATTTCTTTAGTAGATGCTATATTTACGCTCTCAAACTTTACCAATGTTCAGCAAAGAATGTATATCTTATTATCATCAATAATGTTCTGATTTTTCCTAACTAATATATATGTGCTTTAAGAAAACAAACTTGGAATCTTAAGTCAAATTATATATAAGTTAAATTAAAGATGAGCTAAAGATTTAAACATATAAATAAAAGGATAAAATACTACAAGAAATTTATTAAAAATATTCTTATTAACTGTTGAGAGTCAGGAAGTCTTTTTAGGAAGGCAGAAAACCTGGAAGCCAAAATAAACAGACACGCATATTTGACAATGTATGAATAAAATGCATGTATTTATAGATCACCATAGATTCCATAAATGAACTCAGAAGAGAAACCATAGAATGGAAGAAAAGTTTCACAACACATATGAACCAAAAAGGAAGTACACTGTTAATATATAAAGGGCTCCTTCAAATTAATAAGGAAAATACAATCTCATAGAAAAGAGAAGTAAATAAACAAATAATTTACAGAAAAACAATGCAAATATCAAAAAACATATTAATAGATGTAGAACATTTCTAATACTCAGTAAATTAATTGCTGATTAAGACAGTGACACAATATCATTTCACCCACCACATAAGCAAAGTTTACAAAGAAAGTTAACATTGAGTGTTGGTGAGGAAGCTGGGAAATCGGCATTTTTATACATTACTTGTGGAAGTGGAAAACACAACGGTCATTTTAGAAAATAATGTAATATAGCTTTTAAAGTTAAAAGTACATTTAACATAGTAACACTATCTTTGGGAAACTATCCTACAAATATAAAAATAACATCATGAAGACATCTATATTGAAGGGCATTTATTATACCTTTATAATGGCAAAAACAAAACCATCTGAATTTTTATCAACAGGGAATCAAATAACTGCATTAATGGTACAAGCATAATATGAAATAGTATATTGGTATTTAAAAAGTGCTTTTAAAACTTTTATTTGCATAATTAACAGGAAAATAAATACAAGTTGCAAAGTAACATGTATAATATGTTTATATTTTTATAACAACTACCAAAACTCCAACACAATATGTGGGAAATTACAAGGTTCAGAATAAAGATAATATATATAATAACCATATAAGGTAAAGTAGTTCAAAATTTTTAAAAAAATTAAAATATAAAATTTTAAATGCATGAACTCAATGTGATAATTAAAAATTTTACTATGTATAATATATTATCACATTATTTTGGAGCTTTGCTAATAGCCTCATAAGAATTGGTTAAAACCCTTAGAGTGGGTCCAGGATATCCTTAGTGATCCCCAGCAGGAGGGATACCTTGGAGTGAGGCTGTTTCCATAGAAATCTCTTAGGCGGGCAAGCATTGCCTGGGTCCAGGGGCTGGTCCTCTACCTTAAGTGTACCTTAACCCCACGCTATCGCTGTAGAAATAAGGACCCTCCTCTCATGGGATGGTTCGTGTTCAGCCAAAAGAGATAAATAAAGCAGAGTGCTAATGCATTCATTTAAAAGATAATTTTAATTAGAATAAAATCAAAACCCTAATGTATTTATTTACCATGAGAAATAACAGAAATATGGGCTATAGAAATTGAAATTCATGTTTCCTGTAAGATGACATAAATGGTGAGTCAAAGCATAATCAAAAGATTGCTTGATATCTAAATAATCAGATACCAGACCAGTTAAATTACCAAATATTTAAAGATATCTAGGTAAGCTTTTAGTGGTAAAAGTGCCTTCTGTTATGCAGCATTTAAATGAGCTGAATTTTCCCTCTGTAATGCCCATTTTCCTGGGTTTCCATGGCTGACAAACTCTTATTCACAATTATATTTTCTCCCCTCGAATATGCTCATACATTCAATCACATTATAACCCCAGTGCTTCTATATTAAGAACAATTTTGCCTCTTTTAGATGATTTCATATCTACAAACTGATTCATTAAGTATTTATCTTGTAGTTTAACTCTAAAAAATAAAAGCCATTTTATATCCTTCATTTTCCCATTATTATAGGTACTTTATTGCAGTTCCTCAAATACTGACAATAGGCTATATTACTGCACTTCAGAGAATATTGCTTAACATATGCACCCGTATTTTTAGATTGCTGAATCATATAAGCCTTATTCAGACACATTCAGCTCTTATAACTGTGAAAAATAAAACATTATTTACAATGAAGAATGGTTATAATGAAGTAATATTTCACTGGTATTCACAGAATATACAAAAAGTGATTCACAATACTGCATTAAAAATACTAATACTGCTCCCTTGACTCACTAAATCTAGACTATTTAAGTGTCAGCAAAAGACCCATTTTCAAAGCTATAAAACAGATTCCTCTGAATGAAGACGCAAACAACATTTTTAAATTAAGCTATATACTCTGAAGAAGTAAAAAAGTAGTTATTTTATTCTTCCACTTTAAACATGTGACAAGATGTTGAGTGAAACATTTCTGTTACTCCAAAACTGCCAAACAAGGTAAAACAAAAAACAAAACAAAATGCTAATTACCTCAGATTCTAAGTCAAGCCATTAATGTTTGGAACAAACCAAACGTTGAGCCTCTGGATGCATACTGACTCCTAAGGGGCTTGCTAGATCCATTTGGGAGATAACTAACCCTCTCTTAACTTCTTTGTCCTCATAGAGAATGGAAGTGAAAAGCCAGTGCATTTTCTATTAAGCTGAGAATTTGGGACTCTGATTTGACCCCCCTCTCTCCTCCTCTTTCTAATTATATAGGTTAGGAACCATGGGGCCTACAGGTTGACGATATCTGTTTCTTCCACCTCTTGGTAAATTTTAGAGAATGTTGCCACAGTTTTTGGAAGCGCTCTCTCTCTTTTTTTTTTTTGAAGAGCCAAAATTGTTTCAGAATCCCTTCTGAAAAAACTACTAGCAAAGTATATATTTTAGCAAGAACACAGAAGGAGTGCAAGAAATAATGGTGACCAATTAAATTATTAATAACACGTGTATAATTGTGTAGCTATTAAAATATATTTTTAAGTTCTATTTACTAATATTTTACTTGGAAAATTTACCTCGACATAAGTAAAAATGTTCTGTAGTTTTCATTTTTTTGCATTATTTTTTAAAATCAGAGTTTGGCTTCAGCATAATAGATATCTTCAGCAAGAGATACTGTCTAGAAATGGACATGGGGAGGTTTCTGGGGTACTCATAATATTGTTTTTTTTTAAATCTGTATGCTCAAGTGTGTTCAATATACAAAAGTACCTCAAGCTATACATTTAACATTAGTAAACTTTTCTTCATGTATGTTATACTTCACAAAAGAAGTTTTAAAAGTTATGCTACCTTTATAAGATGAATTTGGGAGTTTTTATCTTTTCTTGAGGCCAAAGCTATTTAAATATTAGAAATATTTATTCTTTAAAATTTAGCTAGATCGCAACTATAAAACCATCTAGTCCTGACATCTTTTCTTCAGAAGCTCTCTTAAGCACATTTTAGTCCTAGTGCTACAACCTGGTTACTAAATTGGTGTTAAGAAGACGAGCCCGATTCCCGTATAACATGTATTAGTATTATAATTCCTCAAAGTCAAAAAGTATATTACCATATGAACCAATGATGCGTTTACACAAGGTAGTCATGAATGGGGGACAGGACACTACTATCCTTTCCTTTTAAAATATTCAACACAGGGCTTAATTGGTGGTCAGGTTTTCTGAGCAATAATAATATAACATAGTCACTGGTAGCGGTATTGTTTTGATAACAGTGGATCAAATGTTGACATTATTAATGTAATGGAAAATTTAAAGCTATGTTATGGGTTTATTACACTGAAAATGAACTTTAGGTAGTTATGTCACATTGACTTAATAAAAGAGAATAGGTAAAAACGCAGATAAAATACCACAACATCCAGTTTACTAGCAAAATAGTAGAATAACAGTTTACACTTGTCAGTAAAGATAAGTAGTTACCTAAATTATATGAACAAATCTATATAATATTTTTAGAGATGAAAATTAAGCTGCATGAGCTGTAAAGCTCAAAGTTCTGTTAGGCTGCTACAATACATGCTACCATCAATATGAGGCATAATCATCAGTCTTGAACCATTTGCGCCTAATCTGTTTCTACCCTGTGAAACTACTGTTAGAGAGAGGCACCTATACTTGAGTAAGATATAAACAAGGAAACCTCATGATAATGAGGCAGTTACAAGGAGCTGACATTGAAAGTTCACATTGTAGTAAGAGACCAGAGAAACAATTATGGTACATTTCTAAGCTGAATTTATGGAGAAGAACTATTATAAATAAGTCAAACTATGATGCAAGGAAAACGATATACAAATAAAACGTGTGTAATGATTTCCCCATTTCCTCTATAACCTCTGCCACAAAGTAGTCTTTCCTAATTATTCCTCTCACATTCTGCGTAAAACTCGAAGTAGGTATTTAGCGATAACTTACAAGGTTGTATATTCTTTTACTCTAAGGCCTCTGTGTTTGGCAGTCATTCTCAGTAATACCACAAAGAGTTGTTTGAATCTCAAAGCCTAGCAAGAATGACGATTTAATTTTGGTTCTAGGTTACTTTCATGTTTTTTTACTACTGAATTATAAGCAAACAGATCAAAAGATATCTATATCATTCTCACAGTGAGTTGTGTAGATTCTTGATGCCTCCCTATAGCCTCACAGTGGTTAATATAGTCGAGAGGGAATGCAGACTCTAAGCTGGAGAAGTCAAGACACTGAAGGCTCACTGTCTCATATGCTACTCGTCCAGGTGTGGCCACATTCACTTATCACCCAGCACACAAGGAAATATCGCCAGGCACTTGTGTAATTGGGTTCTCCATCTAAGTTATAAAATTACCAAGCAGTGATCAAATCTTTATCTTTTGTACTCTGCTGAGGGTCTGGCACAAGGCTGGTATACCTGGCCAGAGTGGAAATATGTTATTGAATAGCAGGATCAAACCTACTTCATACTCAAATCAGAGGATTTGATAGAAATCTCAATTTTTGCCTCTTTCTATATTTAGAAATATATAATAAACTTTGAGAAAATGCAATAAAACAAAATTCTCTGCATGCCCCTTACCCCACCCCTCAAAAAAAGTAACTGCAGCTACATCAATAGAATTGAATTCAGCTTCAAGTGGAAGCAGTGAATCTTTGAGGAAAGACATTTTGATCCTACAAGAAAGAGGAACAAAAGAGAAGACAAAAGCAAAATTTTCTGGAAACAATTCAAGTCCTTAATGGACCATTAGCAAACACTCAGTGAGGCAGAGCTCTGGATTTGGGTGGATGGCCCTATTTTGATCAGCGGCTTAAATCAAAGAGTGAGATCGATTCAGGCATTACAGTGCCCCAGAGCAAATTGATTGGACCATTTATTTATTTATTTGTTCATTTATAACTGTTTCCTTGTCTTGATGTGAACAGCCTCTGTAAGATTTGAAAATTCCCAGATCTCCAATCTTTAAAAAATATATATATATTTTTTTCTACTGGAAAAGTGGTGTGGTGAGTCAGAGAAAAACAGAGTAAAAGTCCACATTGTTCTATAACTGCACTGAACATAAAATTGTCATGCTCGTGTTAGTAAAGGCATAGTGCCCTTTCAATGCAAATAATTGGTTTTGCAAGGTAAGAGAAAATATTAAGTATTTTGTTCACTATGTTTAATCCACTATAGATGACTTGGAAGAAAAGCATTAAATATAATGCTACCTCACAAGGATCCTGTAATTTTAATGTATAAGACATTAGAGCATCTCACACACACCAATTCCAGAGTGGGGGGAAAAGACATTAGAGCAACTTAGTCGGCATAACTGACTGTAAGCACAGCATTAATGTTTTAATAAGCCATCTGATTTACCTTGCAGGTGGCTACTTCAGAACAAGAATTTCTTTATAGAAATGATCAGATTGAATTTCAAAATCTGATAATATGAGTTGATCCAATTATTTTTTCTACCTTTCTCCACCAAAGCTGTATCTAATGACAACAAAGCTTTTTAAAAGGGCATTTTTACACTGTTTAAAGAAGGCAAGGCTTCTAAGACTGCTTCATTGTGGTGAAGGAGAAGAGGAAGGAGTTGTCATAAGCCATAAGAGGCCTCAAGTAGAGAAACAGTGCTACCATTGTTCTTTTTTCTGTAAACAGAATGGTCATATTTATTCTTTTCACTAGGAATAATCTTAGGACTGATCAAGATTTAAATTATGGACTGAAGAAGATATATGTAAAACTATATTTAATATGTCCTAGTTGGTTGAGATAGACACTGTTAAAGGACTTTGAATCCTGATAAAATGAGGAAAATTGGTTATTCTTTCCCCCTAATATGCTGGCTACTATGAGAAATTTAAAATTAAAGAGACTACTTAAGTTCTAAAATTCACTCATAGTACTAAGAAAAGAATGAAGAGATTATTAACTGTTTTAGTAGAAAGATATTTTGGAAAGATTGTCCTCAAGTTCATCCCTCTCATCTCTTTAAGAAAAAGAAAGAAAGAAAAAAGCTATTCCTTCTAGCTCTAGCTATCATTACTTTTGTTTCCCTGTCTGCTTTTAAAAGCTAAACCTAAGCTGGCAGTTTTGACTGTCTCCCGTCACATTCTTTAAGTTACTCCACATGGTTTTCATTTTCCCTTCTTGATGTAACTGCTTGTATAAGCATAAAGAAATGAGGACTTTTTGACTCTTTAGACGTTACAAAATGAATTCCATGGGAATCATGACAATAATGTCAACTTGCACATAATGAAATTGCCCTTAGAGAGTAACCAAAACACCTAAAACCAAAGAAACGTCTGGCCCCATCTGCAGAAAATGATAAGCATGAGGATTCCATCTTGTAAGGTCCATATAAGCTGAACACCTTAGAGAGCTTATGCTCAAGCCTATTCCAATAGCAACATGGACTGGTGCACTGGAAAGATTCTGACCTTCTGACCCTTCATAGCCACTGGCTTGGGACCCATGTGCCGCTCTGTGTTCAGCTAGTTCAGCTAGAACTCGCTTTGGAGATGCTAAGGACTTTCATCCGTTTGCACTGTCGCATAAGACTCTGTACTTCCCCTCTCTGTGTGCTGTGTGTTAACCTGTGTGGGCACCTAATTGGTTTATCTGAGAAGTTCAATAAAATTGGCATCATGGAAAGACAAAAATGCATTCAAGAGTCTTACTTCAGTGGCCACTTTTCTTGCTCCCAACACTGCTCCAGCTAAGATTATTAACAACTTCTTGTTTTTGCAAATTCTTTAGATGCATTCAATTCTAATGTTAGTTCCATCATCTGCATATTTCACGAGTTATCCCTTCTCTCCTACTTGAACCCCTTCCTGTTCTAACTTCCACATCACAGCACACTACTGACTTTTTGTTTTTGTTTTTCACATCTTCCTATACATTCATTCTCTGACTCAATTTCGGTCTTTCCTTTATTCGACCTAACTTTCAAAGCTCTGGTCCTCATTTGTTTCTCACTTATTCTCTTCCTCCTCATTGCACCTGGATGATCTTGAGTACAAACATATGCACAAAAATTCTCTACACATACATCCAACTCACCATGTCAAAAAACAACCGGCATACTCTTTCTGAAACTTGCACTGCCCCAGAATTTGATCTCTTAAGATTCCAACCAGAAACCCAAGAATCAACCTGGAAAGACAACCAATAAATTAGTATATGTATTAAGGGCAGAAGCTGTGTTTTCACATTCCTCTTTAAACTGTGAGAGGGGCGATAATCAATGACATAAATAAATAAATAAACAATAAACAAATAAATAAATAAATAGAAACTTAAAATGAAGACAACATCATGCAATATTTTTACCTTATATGGAGGAAGATACTGATCAAATCCATTGAGAAAAGTAATGACTAGAAACATTGCTTTACTCTCGATCTTGGACTATTATATGAAAACCAAATATAAAAGAACAGAAGAGTCAGGTTGAAATAGGAACATATTCCTTTAAAAAAAAAAGCCTTCAATATAGAGACTAAAATGTTACTGAGTAAAAAGATTGATTTCACTACACATGACTGATTTGTCTAGAGTATGAAGATTTATTATCATAAGAAGTTATTATTTCAGGAACTGAAAATAAAATCAATACTTTGGAGATCATTAAATCTTGGCATGAATTGAGCACCGAAGGCAGGATATTTTATTGGGGTATTAGGGCATTCATATTTCGGGAACTCTGGAGGTCATTTTGCTTACATTCTTCATTTCATTTTAGTGTAAACAAAAATAACCCAAATTATCTTTTTGAATGATCTCTGCTGTATTTTTAACAATATATGCTACTCTACATTTGATTACAAAGTTTTCCTTTGCTCTATAACTGTGATCAATAAAACCAAGGCAGATGAGATATGAAGTAATAAAGGGTTATAGTCAATGTAATAATTCTAGAACAGAAAAAAAAAATTTCATCCAAAGGAAGTATAAAAGAGTTTGGCAAAAGATGAAAAGTTAAGGTAATTCATGTTTAAAACTAATGTTTTTAATATGAATAAAAGTGAGTTTTTTTATCTTTCAGAGTAACAGTAAATGAGAACACCAGGTTATTTCTTTCTTAGGATTTATCCTTCTCAAATACAATACACCTGGCTCCCTATTAAAAGCTTTCAAAACAGATATCAATAAATCAGGATCCAAGTGATTCTAAACTGTTCCTGAAACATTGAAACCATTCTCTCTCCAGGCAGAAGTAGTCTATTCTCTTTTGCAGGATGAATTCCATCTTCCGAAACATTCAATAAACAAATGGCCACTCTCAGACTTTTGCACAGAAGATGAAAAATGGACCAGGAGATCTTTATGGGAAATGATAAGTAGAGATAGATTGAATAAAAAAGTTCTATATTGTCTAGTATATATCTTCCTTCCTTCCTTCCTTCCTTCCTTCCTTCCTTCCTTCCTTCCTTCCTTCCTTCCTTCCTTCCTTCCTTCCTTCCTTCCTTCCTTCCTTCCTTCCTCTTTTTCTTCCTTCCTTCCTCTCCTCTCTCTTTCCCTCTCCTCCCCTTCTGTCCTCTCTTCTCCTCTTTTCCTTTTCAGAAGTACCCAAAAGGCCAAGAGTCAATTATCTTTAAATGTGTAAATATTGCTATTTACATATTTTTATTAGCAATTATCTTGATGGAAACACCATGGGTATGGCTAAATGCATTTGTGTTTTCAACTTGATAGTAAAAATAGCATTTTTAAACTTAGACTGTTGGTAATGAAATTATACTTCAGTGAAAATTTCTAGAGACACAAACATCCAAATAGAAGGATTATTTGAGATATGTGGAAGTGATGAACAAAAATAAACCATTAACAATAAATGAGAGTTGAATACATAAGGATATGTAATCTAAAACATTTTAAAATTAAATCTGTATTGTTAATATGGAATTGAGTTAGAAGTCTTAATAAAATATGTAAAAGAAAGATTCAATGGTTGATAATAGAGTAATTAAAAGTTTAAATTTAAGTGGAAAGAGCAAAAAGTAATGAACACTCTGGAGTAAAATTTAAAGGTTCAAGTGTACATAAAAATAAGTCAAAATTGGAAAGTAAGAAATTCTAATCTATATATAATGAACAGTGTTTCTTCTTAGCCTCAATTTTGTGGAGTATTTAAACCAGTGATCCTCACATAATCTTAAAGATTAACATCTATTGCAGAAGTTGAACTGAACAGTTTTCTTCTTATAGCTATATAGCAATTATAGTTGTGCTAAATTCAAACATACAAATTATTAATTTTGTTAAAACTCATACAAAATTATTCCAAGAAATAAGCTATAAAATTTAGCATTATATTAAGAATATTTTTAAATATTTTATTTTCTTGTACTTTTCATATCACATAATCTCAAAATGTCTAGGGAATGAATTTAAATATTTATGAGGCATGTCAAATTCATTGTCTTTAGAAAAAAAAGAAAGGAGAATATGTGTACATGTTGACCATGATAAATTATTCTTAAATACTGTCGTAAAATTATATAGTGAGATAGTAAATATATGTACCACAAAATAACTATTAAATGTGGCTATTATATGTCAAGTTTTATATGATAATAGTGAATTTTCAAAAATTTAAATATTGTTAGGTTGACATTACAACTGGTTCAACATAAAATTACAATTATTCACTAGTGTAAATGCTATGACTAAGTGATAAATTGCAATTTGGAATGGTCAAATGATTAGTCATAGTCACATGCTTTAAAAAATAGCAACATCTCCAAATTTCCAGGTTATTTCAAGGACATGGGATCTCAACGTTTGTGTACCTGTATATAGCAAAACTTTTCATTTAGGTTACCTGTATGTTGTCAAACCCACAAATTGGTCATATTCTGCAAATAAAGAAAATCAACCTCGCTTTTTAGACGAACATTTTGAAGCTATTATAAAGGTAGCTATTTTTATTCTAAACAAGCAACTTTTGCTTGCTTAGTGGACATTTTTAAACATCTGATGGACCATCCTGTCACAATTTATGCATTCATTTGATATGATATTTTTCAACTAATATATTTGTATTATTTTTATTTTTTATCTCACTTTAACTCTACGTCATGAATAAAATATTGTTCTGAATTTTAATATTATACCTAAATACAAGGAAAAATTCTAAAGCAAATTATATTTTTAATCCTACATAAACAGCCACATTTAAACATATATTTTCTAAATACAATTATAAATTATTGCTAGCATAATCTGAATTATTACTATTTTCTATAATTTCATCAAAATCATAAGAATTATCGGCACAGCTTGGTTCAGAGGTCAGGCATTATCATTATTTTTCTAATTTTAAAAGCACTTTGAAATTATATCTATGTTTGAATCTCTTAGCATTTTCAATTCTATACAGGTGATGCTTATTTAGTGGCAACACTAAATTTTTTAGGCTGAAGTTAAGTTCTGGATCCATTATCAGAAAGGTAAGTATATTAAGTTGACCTATGTTTAATAGTACTGATAAATTTGCTTTAATTTTTTCTTACTTTTTCATCCTTATCTTCTAGCAACTAATAGAGTAATTTTGCAAAGACATTTTATGGAAGTACAGGAGTGAGTCTCTATGACTTTTGTTCCATTAAAATGAGGTTCTAAACAAGTTCCAAACTATAAGATTTGCCTTTGAACTCTAAATTTCCAAAGTACTTAATGTTACCCAGGGGATTCTTAGCAATATTCTTTAAAGGAAAAGTCTCATACAATGTGTTCAGCACATCTTGCTTTATTCTCAAAATCCTCCTGGAGAAAAGATGGGTCCTTGGATACAGCTATAATTGAAATTAACATTGCAATATGCTAGCCCAATTACAGGTTTCAAACAGAAATTAATGTGGCAATTTTTATATTTCACACATACAATATCTTGTAAGAGATAGACAAACTTTTATAACACAATGCAACCCACTAGTATAAAACTCTATTTTTGCTTATGAAGCTACGGACAATGGCTAATGTAAAAGTCATGCAACTGAATTCACATGTCATCGATTTTCAGATTTTTCTTGTAAAATATTTCAGAAATCTATGCTCAGACTACATTGCCTGTTGTTTTGTTTTGTTTTGTTTTTGCATTTTGTTAATTGTTAAGAGAATATGGCAATATATTTTTACTATTCTTCCACTTTTTAGGAAGGATAGTAAATTCTAACATTTGTCAGTTTTCGTGAATTAACAGTGTTTTTAATTGAGAGCATATTTTTCCTCAAGCAAAGAAAAAATTGGTTCTGTGTGCATGTACACACACACACACACACACACACACACACACACACACACACGGGCCCTATCATTAAGAAAATAAAACCCTGGAACTTTATCTATATAATGTAAAGGCAGACTATGCTAATTTTGATGAGCCTTTAAGGTTAAATTAATTTGAAGAACTCGGAAAAAATTACTTCTGAGGTGCCAAGAAAAGCTATCTCTAAATAAAATTGGACTTGATTACAATTATTATCATTAAATAAATTCCGTAAATATCTATAATTTTGTTTTATCTTTCTTATGCAAATCGCCATGTAAATATGGAAACAGATGGTGATATTGTTCTGTAGAATGAATATGTATTAACATATGCATCCAAATTTGTTTGGCAAATATAAATTTTCATCTTTTTAAATTTAATGGTTAGCATAAAATTTTAGTGGTAAAGTAAATTTATTTGGATTAGTTCCAGTATATATGTGGAAAATTTATATCTATTTACCTTATTTAGATGTATTTTTTACGGAAGTTAGTTTTATTGTTGACTTTTTAAAATATATTTATTTCAATAACAAAACATATTTTATAGTTAATATACATGTTTAGTTCCCAAACCTGAATTTTACATTATTATTCATATGATTTGCAAAGAGATCGAACTACCTTACTTGCCATGTTCCACTTGAGGTAATGTTAAACATTATTATATACTTGGTGTCTAGACACATTTTTAACCCAGTTCTCATTTAGAAAAAAAAAATGCAGCTCCCTCCCTGCCAGCATTAATTTAATTGTGCATAAACACACTCTTTGAGGTTGAAGAAAATCTGACTGGTTTTCAAAGTGAAATAAAATATAAAAACTGTTCTTGGAGTTATTTCTAAACAGAGAACTTATCTCTAATCCTAATTTAACAGAATTGTATATGATAATTTTATTTAATAATTTTTTTTCATGTGGTAGATTTCAAAACATGGAACAACATAGCGAACATCACATTCCGCACAAAAATATCACATTTCTCTCCAGATCTTCTTGCTATCCTTGTCATTGTGTGTGCAGCAAACCTTGCAGTGACCAGTTGGATTCTGTTTCCCTGATGTTGGTGGTATGCTCTTGGGGAAACGTCTTCCAGACAGGCGAGGAAGTGTGACATCATCAGTGTGCGGACAACCTAGAGGACATTGCTGTCCTGGCTTGTGAAGCTTTTCCAGCATTCTTTCAACGAATGTCTGAAGCTTACATGGCTGATGGTGTGCTCAGGATTGTCCTTCTTGAACAGATGCAGGAGTTCAGTACTGTAATGTTTAGAAGGTGGCAAAAGACTTTCTTATACCAAAACTTGTGCCTTTTGTGCTCAGTTGGATAAGAAGTGAGCATCTGATCAGCTGAATCCACTGCTCCCATATTCTCATTATAATCCACAATGACACATGGCTTCTTAGTTTCTTTTCCATTTCTGTTGTCTGCTTCAATCACAGTATCTTTGTGGAATGTTGACAACATTGTTACACCATTTCAGTGCCTTAAGTTCACCACAGAATCTGGCTACAGTCGTGCCCTTTGCAATCCTTTTTTTTTTTCAGATTGCTTGGCATCTGTTTTCTGTTTAAACTGTTCCATCTGCATCAGTCCTGTTTTAATGTCATTCTCTGAAAAGCCTGGGAGATGTATGGCAAACTTTGGGCGTGAAGTTAGGACTGTAATCCACGAGTTATCTCAGGTGAATGCTGCAGCCGCAGGCATCACTGGTGAGTATTCTTGGAGCAAACGGGAAATGGGTTAAAGCTATTTTGTGATCTATAGTGTTCAGAGTAATTATTTTAGTCTGTTATTTTGAATGGTAACTTCATATATTACAAATTCAGTTTATTATATTGTGGATATATATTTACGTATTGTGAATTCAATTTTTTTTTGGAAAAAAAA